>NW_019950280.1:0-8609 GCF_002910315.2 Salvelinus sp. IW2-2015 | reverse complement strand
TGAACGGCAGCGCCGACAGAGGTACACAAGATGAAACTGCCGTTAGAATATAGCCTAGCCCTAGTAGACTACCGTCCGTCTCCCCGGTAGCTAGTAGACTACCGTCCGTCTCCCCGGTAGCATCTCTGCCACGCTGCGCCTGGTGCCCCACCCGGTGTCTAGGATACAGGGTGTGGTCTGATGGAAGGATGGAGAGGGAGACTAAAGATCAATTTGTCTCTGGGTCTGGTTTGAAGTTAATCGCTATTCATTTGGGACAGGCAGCCGTGCGGTATTAATGTTCTGATAAAGACGTTAGAACAGCGAAGATTTGCGTAGTGATTATAATATTATTGATGTATTATGAGGCCTGTTCTGCCGAGTCATCATGGACATTTAGTCTCCATTACCATGGAGCGTTTCAAGTCGGGCTCAACAAACCATCTTCACATTTTATTGGTCACATACACATTTTAGCACAAATGCTTGTGTTCCTACATCCAACAGTGCAGTAATATCTAACAATTCACCCATCTAAAAGTAAAATAATGGAATTAAGAAATATATAAATATTAGGATGAGCAATGTCGGGTGGCATTGACTATAATACAGTAGAATAGAATCCAGTATATACATATGAGATGAGTAAAGCAGTATGTAAACATTATTAAAGTGACTAGTGATTCCTTATTAAAGCAGCCAGTGATTCCATGTCTATGTATATAGGGCAGCAGCCTCTAAGGTGCAGGGTTGAGTAACATGGTGGTAGCTGGCTAGTGATGGCCTGGAGATTAAAGCTGTTTTTCAGTCAGTTCCTGCTTTGATGCACCTGTACTGACCTCCCCTTCTGGATGGTAGCGGGGTGAACAGGCCGTGGCTCGGGTGGTTGTTGTCCTTGATGATCTTCATGGCCTTCCTGTGACATCGGGTGGTGTAGGTGTCCTGGAGGGCAGGTAGTTTTCCCCTGGTGATGCGTTGGGCAGACCTCATCACCCTCTGGAGAGCCCTGCAGTTGCTGTACCAGGTGGTGATACAGCCCGACAGGATGCTCTCAATTGTGCATCTGTAAACGTTTTAGGGTTTTAGGGGCCAAGCCAAATTTCTTCAACCTCCTGAGCTTGAAGAGGCTCTGTTGCGCCTTCTTCATCACACTGTCTGTGTGGGTGAACCATTTCAGATTGTCAGTGATGTGTACGCAGAGGAACTTGAAGCTTTAGGCCTACATTCTACTGTATATAGACAGAGTATAGTGTTGTCATTGACCGGGTGAGTTCCAGACACACTGTTCTAGTAGATGGCTGGTTGTCATAATCTGGCATGATTGAGCTTGTTTCTTGGTTGGTCTAACTGGCATGTTGAGCTCTGGTCTGTTGACGTCTAATCTGGCATGTTTGATGGCTTGGATCTGGTTGGCTAGTCTTGGCATGTTGAGCTCTGGTTGGCTAGTCTGGCGTGTGAGCTCTGTTGGTCTAATCTGGCATGTTTGCGCTCTGGGGGTCTAATCTGGCCGTGTTGAGCTCTGGTCTCGTTGGTCTAGTCTGGCATGTTGAGCCTCTGTTCGGTGTTAATCTAGCAATGTGAGCTCTGTCTGGCTGGTACTAATTCTAGCATGTTTGAGTTTCTTGTTCTGGTTGGGCTAATCTGGCATGTTGAGCTCTGCGGTGTCTAATTCTGCATGTTGAGCTCTGTTGGCTAATTCCTTATGGCGTGTTGAAGCTCTGGTCTCGTTGGTCTAGTCTGGCATGTTGAGCTCTTGTTCTGGTTGGTCTAATCTAGCATGTTGAAGCTGTTCTGGTTGGTCTCATCTGGCATGTTGGCTCTGTTCTGGTTGGGTCTAATCTGGACGTGTTGAGCTCTGTTCTGCGTTGCGTCTAATCTGCGGGTGAGCTCTGTTCTGGCTTGGTCTAATTCTGCGCCTGGTTGAGCTCTGTTCTGGTTGGTCTTTAATCTGGCATGTTGAGTTCTGTTCTGGTTGGCTATCTAGCATGTTGGCTGTTCTTGGCTTGGTCTAATCTGTGCATGTTGAGCTCTTGTTCTGTGGTCTAATCTAGCATGTTGAGTCTGTTCTGGCGTTGGTCTAATCTAGCATGTTGAACTGTGGTTCTGGTTGATCTAAACTGGCATGTTTATGAGCTCTGTTCTGGTTGGTCTAATTTCTGGCCTGTAGCTCTGGTTGTCTAATCTGGCCTGTTGGAGCTCTGAGTGTTCTAGGTGGTCTGGTGCTAATCTGGCATGTTGGAGCTCTGGTTGGTCTAATCTGGCATGTTTGAGGCTCTGGTTTGTCTAATCTGGCATGTTGAGCTCTGTTCTGGTTGTACTGTAGAGACTGATAGGAACCTTCCTGTTAATGTTCGGTTTGACTGCCCTGTGGTGGCAGGTGCTCAGTGGGCTGGGGGTGTGTGGGAGCTGGCGCTTCGTGGATGTGTTGGGGCTGGAGATGAGGGCGTGTCTTCAGTACCTTCTCCCAGCTGCGCCCTCATGCTGCCTCTTCCCCTATTATCACAACAGGGTAACCATTGATCTAGCAATTATCTTCATTGATGCTTGGAGTTTTGTGTGCGTGATGTGGAGCAGCATTTCCCAAACTCTGTTCTGGGTCCCCAGGGATGCACATTTTGTTTTGGTTTTCTCTAGTAGTTTGATGATGAGTGATTATTTGAATCCGCAAAGTAGTACTAGGGGCAAAACCCAAAATGTGCAACCCTTTGGGGGTCCCAGGATGCTAAACCTCACCCTTGGGGTCCTTAGGATGCTAAAACCTCCCCTTTGGGTCCACAGGACGCTTAACCTACCCTTGGGGTCCAGACACTAAACCACCTGTGGGGTCCCAGATGCTAACCTCCCCTTGGGTCCAGGACACTAACCTCCCCTTGGGTCCCAGGACACTAAACCTCACCCTTGGGGTATCCCCAGGACACTAAAACTCAACCCTTGGGTTCCAGGACACTTAAACCTCCCCCTTGGGGTCCAGGACACTAAACCTCACCCTTGGAGTTCCCAGGACACCTAAACCTTTCACCCTTGGGGTCCCGGGACGCTAAAACCTCACCCTTGGGTTTTCCCAGGATTGCTCTAAACCTCACCTTGGTCCCAGGATGCTAAACCTCACCCTTTGGTGTCCCAGGCATGCGAAACCTCACCCTTGGCTGTCCCAGGGATGCTAAACCTCCCTGGGACCCAGGACGCTAAACCTACCCTTGTGTCCCGGACGTCTAAACCTCACCCTGGGGTCCCAGGATGCAAACCTCACCCTTGGTTTCCCGGGATGCTAAACCTTCACCCTTCGGGCGTCCCGGGACGGTCTAAACCTTCCCCTTGGGGTTTCCCGGGACGTCTTAAACCTCACCCGTGGGGTATCCCATGGACGTCTAACCTCACCCTTGGGTTCCCGGATGCTAAAACCTCACCCTTGCGTTCGCCGGGATGCTAAACCTCACCCTTGGGGGTCCCGGGAGTCTAAACCTCACCCTGGGGTCCAGGACGCTAAACCTCCACCCTTGGCGGTTTCCCGGATGCTAAACCCTCACCCGTGGGGTCCCAGGACGTCTAAAACCTCAACCCTTGGGTCCCAGGACGCTCATAAACCCTTCACCCTTGCGCGTTCCCGGATGCTAAACCTCACCCGTGGGGTCCCAGGACCGAGTTTGAGAGACTGCTGATTGTAGCATGATGATGATAACGGCGTGTGTTTCAGCACGCAGTCGTTCCGGCAGCAGCAGGCTGGAAGTTGTCGGAGCGGAAAACTGACCTCTACTTCCTGAAAACAGACGCGTGGTCAACTCCTGTGGCACTGCTCTGCTGCACGCAGTCGCCAACAAACCTCACCCCACATAGAGTATGGTGAGTAGAAAACCGGATCCTGCATGAGCCAAGATGGAGGGGGGGAATGTCGAATTACCCATACTTGCCGTCAGAATAGTGGGCTTGATTTCAAGACCATTGACCAGTGTGTAGTTTTAGTTACTAGCAGGAAGCCATATCCAAGACCAGTGTGTAGGTTTAGTTAGTAGTTAGGGAAGCCAGATTCAGGACCAGTTGTTAGGTTAGTTAGTAGTAGGGGAAGCCGCATTCAGACCAGGTGTAGTTTAGTTAGTAGCAGGGAAGCAGATCCAGACCAGTGTGTAGTTTTAGTTAGTAGCAGGGAAGCCAGATTCATACCAGTGTGTAGTGAGTATCAGGAGCCAGATCCAGACCAGTGTCTTGTAGTTTTAGTTAAGTAGCAGGGAAGCCCAATCCAGACCAGTGTGTATTTTTAGTTAGTAGCAGGGAAAGCCAATTCAGACCAGTGGTATTAGCTTTTGAGTTAGTATAAGCAGGGGAAGCAGAGTCAGACCCAGTGTGTAGTTTTAGTTAGTAGCAGGGAAGGCCAGATTCAAGGACCAGTGTCTAGTTAGTAGCAGGGGAAGCCAGGATCCAGACCAGTGTTGTAGTTTTAGTTAGTAGCAGGGAAGCCAGAGTCAGACCAGTGTGTAGTTTTATTAGTAGCAGGAAGCCAGATTCAGACCAGTGTGTAGTTTTAGTTAGTAGCAGGGAAGGCCAGATCCAGACATTGTGATAGTTTAGTTAGTAGCAGGGAAGCCAGATCCAGACCAGTGTGATAGTTTAGTTAGTAGCAGGGAAGCCCAAGATCCAGACCAGTGTGTAGTTTTAGTTAGTAGCAGGGGAAGCCAGATCCAGACCCAGTGTGTAGTTTTAGTTAGTAGCAGGAAAGCCAGATCCAGACCAGTGTTTTAGTTTGGTAGTAAGCAGGGAAGCCAGATCCAGACCAGTGTGTAGTTTTAGTTAGTAGCAGGGGAAGCCAGATCCAGGAACCAGTGTAGTTTTAGTTGTAGCAGGAAAGCCAGATCCAGACCAGTGTGTAGTTTTATTTAGTAGTAAGGGAAGCCAGATCCAGGACCAGTGTGTAGTTTTAGTTTAGTAGCAGGGAAGCAGATCCCAGGACCAGTGTGTAGTTTTAGTTTAGTAGCAGGGAAGCCAGATCCAGACCAGTGTGTAGTTTTTAGTTGGTAGCAGGGAAGCCAAGATCCAAGACCAGTGTGTAGTTGAGTAAGCAGGGAAGCCCAGATCCAGACCAGTGTGTATTTTAGTTAGTAGCAGGGAAAGCCAGATCCAGACCAGTTGTGCTAGTTTTAGTTAGTAGCAGGAAGCCAGAGGTCAAGACCAGTGTGTAGTTGTTAGTTAGTATGCAGGTAAGCCAGATCCAGACAGTGTGTAGTTAGTAGCAGGGGAAGCCAGATCCAGGACCAAGTGTTTGTAGTTTTAGTTAGTAGCAGGGAGCCAGAAGTCAGACCAAGTGGTGTAGTTTTTAGTTAGTAAGCAGGAAGCCAGAGTCAGGACCAGTGTTGTAGTTTTAGTTAGTAGCAGGGAAGCCAGATCAGACCAGTGTTTGTAGTTTTAGTTAGTAGCAGGGGAAGCCAGATCCAGACCAGTGTGTGTTTTAGTTGTAGCAGGGAAGCCAGATTCCAGACCAGGGTTGTAGTTTAGTTATTAGCAGGGGAAGCCCAGATCCAGACAGGTGTATAGTTTTAGTTAGTAGCAGGGAAGCCAGATCAGACCAGTGTTGTATTTTAGTTAGTAGCAGGGAAGCCAGATCCAGACCAGTGTGTAGTTTTAGCTTAGTAGCAGGCGGAAGCCAGATTCAGACCAGTGTGTAGTTTAGTTAGTAGCAGGGGAAGCAGATTCGACCAGGTTGTAGTTAGTAGCAGGGAAGCCAGATCCAGGACCAGTGTGTAGTTTTAGTTAGTAGCAGGGAAGCCAGATTCAGACCAAGTGTGTAGTTTTAGTTAGTTAGCAGGGAAGCCAGAGGCAGACCAGTGTGTAGTTTTAGTTAGTAGCAGGGGAAGCCAGAAGTCAGGACCAGTGGTGTAGTTTTAGTTATTAGCCAGGGAAAGCCAGATCCAGACCAGTGTGTAGTTTTTAGGTTGTTAGCAGGGAAGCCAGAGCCAGACCAGTTTGTAAGCTTTTAGTTAGTAGTAGGGAAGCCAGATCCAGACCAGTGTGTAGTTTGAGTTAGTAGCAGGAAAGCCAGATCCAGGGACCAGTCCGTGTAGTTTTAGTTAGGTAGCAGGGAAGCCCAGATCCAGACCAGTGTGTAGTTTTAGTTGTTAGCAGGGAAAGCCAGATCCAGACCAGTGTTGTAGTTAGTAGGCAGGGAAGCCAGGATCCAGACCAGTGTGTAGTTAGTAGCAGGCGAAGCCAGATCCAGGACCAGTGTTAGTTTTATTTAGTAGCAGGGAAGCCAGAGCCAGACCAGTGTGTAGTTTTAGTTAGTAGCAGGGAAGCTCAGAGTCAGGCCAGTGTTAGTTTTAGTTAGTTAGCAGGGGGGAAGCCAGATCCAGACCAGTGCTGAGTTATAGCAGGAAGCCAGATCCAGACCAGTGTGTAGTTTTTAGTTAGTAGCAGGGAAGCAGAGTCAGAACCAGTGTTGTAGTTTTAGTTAGTAGCAAGGGAAGCCAGAGGTCAGACCAGTGTGTAGGTTTAGTTTAGAGTAGCAGGGAAGCCAGATTCAGGACCAGTGTGTAGTAGTAGTAGGGAAGCCAGATCCGACCAGTGTGTAGTTCAGTTAGTAGGGAAGCCAGATGAGGACCAGTGTTAGTTAGTGTAGGGAAAGCCAGGTTCAGAAACCAGTGTGTAGTTAGTTAGTAGGGAAGCCAGGTTCAGCCAGTGTTAGTTAGTAGCAGGGAAGCCAGAGTCAGACCAGTGTGTAGTTAGTAGCAGGGGGAAAGCCAGAGTCAGACCAGTGTGTACGTTAGTAGTGGAGCCAGGTTCAGGACCAGTGTGTAGTCAGTAGTAGGGAAGCCAGGTTCAGACCAGTGTGTAGGTTAGTAGTAGGGAAGCCAGGTCCAGTGTGTCGTTAGTAGTACGGAGCCAGGTTCAGACCAGATGTGTATTAGTTACGTAGTAGGGAAGCCAGGTTCAGACCAGTGTTAGTTAGTAGGTAGGGAACCAGGTCCAGTGTGTAGTTAGTAGTAGGGAAGCCAGGTTCAGACCAGTGTGTAGTTGTAGCAGGGAAGCCAGTCCAGACCAGTGTGTAGTTTAGTAAGCAGGGAAGCCAGGTTTCAGACCAGTGTGTAGTTATGTAGTAGGGAAAGCCAAGGTTCGACCAGTGTAGTTAGTAGCAGGGAAAGCCAGGTTCAACCAGTGTGTAGTTAGTAGTAGAAGCCAAGGTCCAGTGTGTAGTTAGTAGCAGGGAAGCAGGTTTCAGACCAGTGTGTAGTTAGTAGTAGGCGAACCCAGGTCCAGTGTGTAGTAGTATAGGGAAGCCAGGTTCAAGGACCAGTGTGTTAGTTAGTTAGTAGGGAAGCCAGGTTTCAGGAACCAGTGTGTAGTTAGTAGCAGGAAGCCAGGGTTCAACCAGTGTGTAGTTTGTAGTAGGGAAAAGCCAGGTTCAGACCAGTGTGTAGTTAGCTTAGCAGGAAGCCAGGTCCAGACCATGTGTGTAGTTAGGTAGTAGGGGAAGCCAGGTCCCAGACCAGTTGTAGTTTAGTAGTAGGGAAGCCAGATCCAGACAGTCGTGTATTAGTAGCATGGAAGCCAGATTGCAAGACCAGTGTGTAGTTTAGTAGCAGGGAAAGCCAGGTCCAGGACCAGTGTAAGTTAGTAGTAGGGAAGGCCAGGTCCGTGTTTTTATTAGTAGCATTGGAAGCCAGGTCCAGACCAGTTGTAGTTAGTAGTAGGGAAAGCCAGGTCCAGTGTGAGTTAGTAGCAGGAAGCCAGATCCAGGGACCAGTTGTGTTAGTTGTAGCAGGGAAGCCAGTCCAGACCAGTGTGAGTTTAGTAGCAGGGAAAGCCAGATTACAGACCAGTGTGTAGTAGTAGCCAGGGAAGCGTGTCCCAGACCAGTGTAGTTAGTTAGCAGGGAAGCCAGATCCAGACCAGTGGTTTAGATTAGTAGCAGGGGAAGCCAGATCCAGACCAGTGTGTAGTTAGTAGTAGGGAGGCCAGGTCCAGTGTGTAGTTAGTAGCAGGGATTGCCAGGTATCCAGACCAGTGTGTAGTTAGTAGTAGGGGAAGCCAGGTTCCAGTGTGTAGTTAGAGTAGGGAAGCCAGGTCCAGTGTGTAGTTAGTAGTTAGGGAAGCCAAGGTTCCAGTGTGTAGTAGTAGCAGGGAAGCCAGGTTCATGTAGTTAGTAGTAGGGAAGGCCAGGTCCAGTGTTGTAGTTAGTAGCAGGGAAGCCAGGTCCAGTGTGTAGTTAGTAGTAGGGAGCCAGGTCCAGTGTGTAGTTAGTAGTAGGGAAGCCAGTCCAGTGTGTAGTTAGTAGTAGGAAGCCAGCTTCCAGTGTGTAGTAGTAAGTAGGCGAAAGCCAGGTCCATGTTGTAGTAGTGAGTAGGGAAGCCAGTTCAGTGTTGTAGTTAGTAAGTAGGGAAGCCAGTCCAGTTGTGTATTAGTAGCAGGGGAAGCCCAAGGTCCAGTGTGTAGTTATTAGCAGGGAAGCAGGTCCAGTGTGTAGTTAGTAGTAGGGAGAAGCCAGGTCCAGGTTGTAGTTAGTAGCAGGGGAAGCCAGTCCAGTGTGTAGTTAGTAGCAGGGGAAGCCAGGCCAGTGTTGTAGTTAGGTAGCAGGGAAGCCAGGTCCAGTGTTTGTAGTAGTAGCAGGGCGCCCAGGACCAGTGTGAGTTAGTTGCCAGGGAAGG
>NW_019950279.1:6935-8609 GCF_002910315.2 Salvelinus sp. IW2-2015 | reverse complement strand
TCTTACATAACCAATACATCAAAAGTAGTAGATGATATGTTTATAGTCTAATTGAACAGGAACAGCTGTCGCCCTCCATTACTGCTCCTACCATTGGTGTAAACAATACCATCATCTGAGTATGTTTAATAAATGTATTGCTGGGCCTTTCTTTGTTCTTGTTTTCTTTAACAAAGCTTTGGCTGTGTTTCTATGTTGTGTTAAATCTAGCTGGTTTCTTGCATATGCAGCGCAATTCAACAACGAGGTTCTCCTCCTAACAGTTGATGCTTTTGAATGTTGTCTTGTTCATTCTAGTACTTTTGAAATGTGTGATTGATGTTTGAACTCTGTTGTAAGAACGTTGAGATGGTGAAGCCATTGTGAATGTAAAGCCACAGCATTTATTGCGGCAGCTTGCAATCTGATGTTTGTGCACAGTAACTCTGCTAATGAGCGATGCCCGGTGTAATCTTCTTTGCAGCAGAAGGGAGGTAACCTCTGTATAAATGTTTGTTCTCCTTTACCTTGACTGTCGTGGACGGTCAGGCTAGAAGAACACAGACCACCCATACCTTTGTCACCAACACAACCTGTATATTGTTGACTCTCAAAACGCCGCATTAAATAAGGGGGAAAGAAGAAATGTCCACAAATAAATTTCACTCAGGCACTTGTTGATTTTTTTAATGAATTCCAGGTTTGGTGCGTGTGGTGATACCTCATTGAATGAAGCCTTGGTGTCTGTGTTTGAGATAATGCAAGGAGGCTGTGCAAGCTGTCATCAAGACAAGGTGTGACTTTCAGCCCATTGGTGTTGACGGACAAAAAATAGGTATCATTTACTCAAGGCTATTGAAGCAACAGCAGAATTTAGAAACAGACAAATTGTATAGATAATGTTGTTCACTCACGTATAGAGCAGGTGGCGCACCAGCGTTAGCCTTTATTGTCATCTACTATAGTGATGTTCCACCACCCTGTCAACGGCTGCACCAGCGTAGGCCTTTAATGTGATTATTATAGATGATGTTCCACACAACGTACAGAGGTAGCGCAGCTGAGCCTTTATGTCATCTTATTATAGATTGATGTTTCACACACCTGTTAGAGTGTGCACATAGCGTTAGGCCATTTATGTCATTATTATTAGAATGATTGTTCCCACCCTTAGATGCTGCGCAGCGTAGATTATTAAACCTTTCATTCATTATTGAGAGAATGATGTTCCCACCAACCCTGTAGAGGTGCCAACAGCGTAGCCTTAATGTCATTTTAATGAGATGATGTCCACACCCTGAATTGAGTGTGCACAGGCGTCAGCTTTATGTCATTATTATAGGATTGATGTTCCACACCCTTTGTAGAGTGTGCACAGCGTAGCCTTATTCGGTCACTTATTATAGATATGGTCTCACACCCTGTAGGCGTGCACAGCTAGCCTCTCTGTCATTTACTAAACCACTGGCCGTGTTCGAGAGCATCAAATCCATGCAGCATTGTGGGAAAATGTTTACTGGCTGACTGATTTATAAATAATAAGGCAGTCGCCTGCACTGTCGGCTGCAATGTTGAACCAATACCAAACTAATCAAATCAAATTGTATTTGTCACATTCGCTGAATACAACMGGTGTAGATCTTACCGTGAAATGCTTACTTACAAGCCCTTAACCAACCATGCAGTTCAAGAAAT
>NW_019950279.1:0-1186 GCF_002910315.2 Salvelinus sp. IW2-2015 | reverse complement strand
GTTGGCATAGAGTTTATTACAGTTGATGGAAAAATACTGATGCAACAGGAGAGCTATATCAAGAATCTTCAACCCATTCACCTGGATTCTTCAAGAGCCGTACAAAGGAATTCCCCTCTATGTGGAATTGAAGCTGATCAATTGAGGTCAAAGATAGGACAAATTTTATGGTTTGCTAGACAGAGTACCCCTGATGTAATGTTAGATGGTTGCAACTTGGCATCTAACACAAAACACACCACTATACAAACCATTCATGAGGCGAACAAAGTTGTTCGTAAACTGAAATCACAACAAGTGACTTTAAAGTTTCAGCATGTTGGAAAAGATGACTCTTTGAAACTAGTTGTCTTCAGTGATGCTTCGCTAGGGAACCTTACAGATGGAGGCACACAAGGTGGACATCTAATCGTGTTAATGGGTGAAGGAGGAAGATTCTCACCTTTCTGTTGGCAGTCAAAAAGGATCAGAAGGATTGTCCAAAGCAAACTTGCTGGAGAAACCCTTGCTCTTGCGGATGGAATTGACAATGCTATCTTTCTTGCAACTCTGTTCTCAGAGCTTAACACTGGTGAGACAAAACGGCACTTTCTACCTGTAGTTTGTGTCACTGAGAACTTCTCATTAGTTGATGCTGTGAAGTCAACCAAGTCTGTCACAGAGAAAAGACTTCGTCTTGAGATTAGCAGCGTCAAGGAACTTATTCAAGCACAGAGAATCCAGCAGATTCTGTGGTCGACCACAAAGGAACAGCTTGCTGACTATCTGACTAAAAAAGGAGCATCCGGTCTTGTGCTCCKACAGGCTCTCAGTAATGGAAAGTGACAGCTTGAGTAATACAAATAAAAACTGTCACACAACCCATTTGTAATGGAGATCTTGAATAATACTTGGACATTTAATTATGTTGTTGATGTTTTATTTGTCTTTAAAGAAAAGGGGGAGATTGTTAAGTTCATGTTTTAAGTATCCCTATATTTCTGTTATTACGGGGCTATCACTCAGTCAAGAGTGTGCCTGCGCAGGGAGTCTTGTTGTTGATGGACCTAGCCTGGAGTGGAATGGCTACCTTGTAGTGTGTTCATATAGTATAGTAAACTTTGTTAAACTGGAACCTTGTCGTTGTGTCATTTCGAGTTAACAGTCGGGGCCCACAGGGCAGGTGCCCTGCGTGACCATTCGGTAA
>NW_019950278.1:0-8609 GCF_002910315.2 Salvelinus sp. IW2-2015 | reverse complement strand
CAACTTTTTGCATATAGGGATTGAGGTCAGGGCTTCGTGATGGCACTCATACCTTGATTTGTTGTCCTTATAGCCATTTTTCCACAACTTTGGAAGATGCTTGGGGGTATTGTCCATCTTGGAAAACCCATTTGCGAACCACAATTTTAACTATCTGACTGTATGCTTGAGATGTTGCTTATATATCCCACATCATTTCTCCTTATGATAGCCATCTATTTTATGATGCACCTGCAGCAAAGCATCCACCAAATGATGTGCAGTTGGCAAACGTGATCTGGGCTTTTTTATGCGAGGTTATTGGAGCATGGCTTCTTCTTGCTTTGAGTGGCTTTCAGATTATGTCAATATAGGACTCGTTTTACTGTGGCATAACGATAATTTTGTATCTGTTTCCTCCAGCATCTTCAACCAACGGCCTTTGTGCTGTTGTTCTTGGGATTCGATCTCCGCACCTTTCGCACAAGATATCGTTCACCTCTAGGAGACAGACGCGTCTCCTTCTGGCGGTATGAGGTGCCGTTGGTCCTCATGGTGTTTATACTTGGCGTCTAACTGTCTTGTACAAATGACGTGGACTTCACTAGGCCGTTTGGATTGCTCGCAAGGATGACATGACTTGTGCGAGGTCTACAAATTCTTGGTGAAATGTATTTTGATTTTCCCATGTCAAGCAACAGAGGCAACTGAAGTTTGAAGGTAGGATCTTGAAATACATCAAGTTACAACTCCTATTGATGAAATGTATTAGCTTATCAGAAAGTTCTAAAGCCATGACATATTTTTCCGGTTTCTCCAGCTGTTTAAGGTACAGTCATTTAGTGTATGGAGTCGGTTCTTCAAATAGTGGGCTTGCGCCTCGGGGGGGCTCGGAGGATGCCAGTGTGACCTGGGGAACATCTTTTATTGGCCGCAGGGAGTATGGTTTGTTTTTGCACCGAACAAGAGCACAGCACAGAAGCAGGATATATGAAGTCAGATAACAAACGCTTAAGATGACACCCATGGGAAAATATTTAACAGGGATCTGAAAAGAAGGCGGGAGAGAGACGGAGATAATGAGACAAACGTAAGCTCTCCCGAAAGCTAAGAAACAAGGAAATATGACGACGGTATGTAGCGCTTGGCTTACAACTGTGACTAACGGTGGGAGAGGAGAAAAGACGCGGATGTTTACTGTGTCTAAAAATGTTGGCAGCGGACAAGCAATGAAGCAAATAAATTAAGGCGTCACTTAAGCATTACACCCCAATCCACCGCTGATAAGCCGCGTTGAGTTTTTTTCAGCGAAAGACGTGCCGAATCTTGCCAACAATCGTCCCGCTTTGTGAATGCTACTTCAGTAAACAGCGAGCACGCTGGCATCATATAAGGTGGCGTACCACAATTGCTCAGTGCAAAAAAAACTGACTTTACAGTTCATATAAGGAAATCAATTCATGAAATAAATTAGGCCCTAAATCTATGGATTCTCACATGGCTGCGGCACGGGTGACGACATGAATGGGCCTGGGAGGGCATAGGCCCACCAACTGGGGGAGCAAGCCCAAAATCAGAATTAGTTTTTTCCCCACATTTGGGCTTTATCACAGACAGGAAATACTCCTAGTTTCCATCAGCTGTCTTGGTGGCTGGGTCTGAGACCATCCCGCAAGCTGGATGGGGAGGTCCTGGGCTGACGTGGTTACACATGGTCTGCGGTTGTGTTGCTGGTTGGACGTACTGCCAAATTCTCTAAAACAAAGTTGGACGCAGCTTATGGTAAAGAAATTAACATTCCGTTATCTGGCATCAGCTCTGGTGGACATTCCTGCAGTCAGCAGGCCAATTGCATGCTTCCTTAAAACTTGAGACATCTGTGGCATTGTGTTGTGTGACAAAATTGCACATTTTAGAGTYGCCTTTTATTGTCCCCAGCACAAAGTGCACCTGTATAATGATCATGCTGTTTAATCAGTTTCTTGATATGCCGCACATGTCAGGTGGATGGATTATTTTGGCAAAGGAGAAATGCTCACTAACAGGGATTTAAACAAATTTGTGCACAAAATCTGAGAGAAATACGCTTTTTGCGCGATTGGAAAATGTCTAGGATCTTTTATTTCAGCTTATGAAACATGGAACCAACACTGTGCATGTTGTGTTTATATTTTAGTTCAGTATATTCTAATTGACTGATTTTCCTTCTATGAACTGTAACTGAATAAAATCTTTGAAATTGTTGCAGCACATTTGATTGTCCCGCTGATCATCGTTTCTTCTCTTTGATCATGCATCAAGTATGAATTGAAACAATGATCATATTTTGGGGCAAAGCTTCCTTACTGATCCCCTCTTCATTCTTTATTCTCCTCTCTCTCTCTCTCTCTCTCTCTCTCTCTCTCTCTCTCTCTCTCTCTCTCTCTCTAAACATGAACGTCTCCTATAACCCCCCCCCACACACACACTCTCTCTCTTGCTCTCTCTCTCTCCATCTGTCTCCTTTCCCTGATTGGGGAATGTATCTCGAATCCTCCTTAGTGATAAAGACTGAGAAACATCTTCCTCTCCGTGTTTACATGCTTCTCCTGTCTAAATAATGGATGAAGGGATGGATATGAGCGCTAAACGTGGGGAAACTAGTAGTCTGGATGTACTGTCTCAGAGGAGGGGAGAGGCTGGAGAGGCAGAGAGGGGAACACAAAGAAAGATATATCCCATGGGATTTATGTGTTCAAATTCACTTCACTTCAGATCTCGTCAACATAGATATTTTTCAGATYATTAGTTAAGTCTGTTTCCTCAATTGAATTCAGAACTGATTGAATTGATCCAAATTTTGCTCCAATATTTATTTGGCACACATAGGAGATTCACCCCAGATCCATAATCTAATCAAATATGGATTGGATACAGACATAGTTGTCAGGTCGACTTGTTTGGAGGGATGCTGAATCTTCAGAGCTCCTGTGTGAGAGTTGTAAATAATTTACCAGCCTGAATTTAAACTGTGGCTCAAAGTCAAAGCATTTAGTCCTCATTCAGAATTAAGCGCTTTGCTAAGAGCGTTTACAAAGTCTGAATTTATTTAACAACGTAACCCAAGGGGGTGTGATCATGCTGTGGATGACTGACCTTTTGAGTGTGTGTGTGTGTGTGTGTGTGTTGGGCTCCAACAGGCACAGTTTTGTTGGCATTTGTGTTAATCCTCACCAACACGGTCCATTCTTCCTGTCACACACACACACACACCTGAATGAAGTCTCAAGTTTTTGTCCTCACAGCACCAGCAACTAAGACACACACCTAAAGCATGTTTCACATTTTCCTCTCATTGCATATCATATAGTACGTCCACATGACACAATAAAATTCACTCTTCCCTGCCACTCAGAATACGGGGTCCAGCCTGCCTGACAACCGTCGCTGAGATCCTCAGATAACAAGGCAGATACTTTTGTTAAACAGAAAACCCAAACCCATGGCAGCAGATCCACAAGGTCTGCCATTAGAGGTGGCTGTATAGTTCCCTTAATGAAAAGCACCTTTAGTCCATCTGCTTTCTCTYTGAGAGCTTCCCATGTCTGGACACACTGCCATCAGACACACAACTGCACCACCTATCACACCTTCASACACAAACATAGACATGGCTAAAGGCCAATCAGACATAATCCCTAGCTGTGTATTGTCGCTTTCCATGTTGTCTGTAGCTTGTGAGGTGTGGAAACACTGTTGCTTTTATATATTTTGTTTTGTTGCTTTTTGTGTGATGTTGCTCTGTCTGCGTGTTACATGTTGCTTGTTCTATGTTGCTCTGCATGTGCTCACTACTCATTGTTTGTCTGTATTGTAATTGTTTTAATAACCTACCCAGGGACTGCGGTTGAAAATTAGCCGGCTGGCTAAACCAGCACTCTTATTGAAACGTTGATTAATATGCACTGTCCCTGTAAAAATAAACAAATAAACTCAAACTATGGACATCGCCATGGCAACCACGTCAAACGGCGAGCTCACGCTCGCCTCAGTGTGCGCACAAGTCTCAAGTCACTCAGTATAATTAGCTGTCTGAAAAGAKACCACTGTAACGGATTTCATTATCAAAACTTTGCATAAACATTGCAACACACCAGTTCATTAGGAAGAAACAGAGAGAAGGAGCTAAGCTCCAAATACAATTGTCTTTCATTCTGCATGAGAGGCGAACGTTGATCGGGTGTTGGCTCTTCAGGAAGGATCAGAGAGAGGTTTGAATGTGTCTGCACTGAGAGAAATGAGTGTCACAGTTATCACAGTAGGTTTTCCACTGATATATGTACAGTGAGGAACTCACCATGAGAGATCACGTTATGTGTTGTCAGATCTGCCCCATAATGGTCAGCCCAATAGGATTCAAATAGCTTAATTCAGACTCTTAGAGGGCTTCCACAATAATGTGATTTGTACCACATTCAACTTAATTATTGAGATCTTCACACATCACACTATCCCATTCCATTCCCTTTTCAAACTTTAAAAAAAATTATATGAAAACAGCTTTGCTTTTATACTTACAAGACATCATGCTTATTGAGTTAGCTGTTTTGTCCTGCAGTAATGTGGTGCCTGCCTGTATTTCCTTAAACCTTTATTTTAGCAAGACATATCACTTTCTGTTAGGCTCAGTAGGTTCCAACATAACAACAGGTGGTTGTGTTTGGGACACAGTCACTCATATAGAGGTCTATAGAGCTGTTTCCTTCTTCCTGATCTAATACAACCGTTAGCTTTAGCTGTGTAACATTGACAAGCTCAGAAACACTATGTTTGCATGGTCCTGTTTTATCAATGAGCAGCAGTCCAATCCCTGTACCTTTTGCAGAATATCAGTCTGTCCTGAGTTTTTCCTGGAGAGAAGTGGCTTCTTTGCTGCCCTTCTTGACACCAGGCATTCCTCAAAAGCCTTTGCCTCACTGGCGTGCAGATGCACTCACACCTGCCTGTCTGCCATTTCCTGAGCAAGCTTTGTACTGGGTTGTGCCCCGATCCGCAGCTGAATAACTTATGGAAGACGGTCCTGGCGCTATGCTGACTTCTTGGGCGCCCTGAAGCCTTCTTCACAAAACTGAACTGCTCTCCTTGAAGTTCTTGATGATCCGATAAATGGTTGATTATGGTGCAATCTTACTGGGCAGCAATATGCTGCCTTGAAGATCCTTTTTGTGCAAATCAATGATGATGGCACGTGTTTCCTTGCAGGTAACCATGGTTGAACAGAGAGGAAAACGATGATTCCAAGCACCACCCTCCTTTTGAAGCTTCCGGTCTGTTAGTCACAACTCAGTCAGCATACAGGGTGATCTCCAGCCTTGTCCTCATCAACACTCACATGTGCTTAACGAGAGAATCACTGACATGATGTCAGCTGTCCTTTTGTGGTAGGGCTGAAATGCAGGGGAACTGTTTTTGTGGATTCAGTTATTTGCATGGCAAGACGGACTTTGCAATTAATTGCAATTCCATGTCTGATCACTCTTCATAAGTTCTGGAGTATATGCACATTGCCATTTGCATACAACTGACGGCAGCAGACTTTGTGAAAATTCATATTTGTATCATTCTCAAAACCTTTGGCCACGACTGGTACACTGCGCACCTCCTGCAGGACTGGGCGCGAGAGACGACAAGAGAGTGAACTTCACTGAGTACGCCTATTAGTTTGCACGAAATTTAGATCTTTTTTTTCCTGTGATGGAAGTAGCATATATGAAACTTTTCAATGCAACAAACCAAAACATATCAAGACTTTGCAAGCTTGAGCCTGTGATTTTGTTCGTAGTCAGAGCAGAACGAAGTATAATTATATGTTGGTGGGGTTGCCACGAGCGGTCTTCATCACCGGTGAGTGTATGCGCTTTTCAGATCAGAGCAAAGCCCACGTGTGCCACATTTGTTGATATTCTTTTTCTATTAGCGAGTATTAGCCAGTTATAGATAATTATAGGTCAGCAATGTGAAGTTACTGCTTCATACAAGAGCAAAACATGTTCAGGCATATTTAAGCTCAGTAAAAAGTGTATGGTCTTAAAGGGTAGTGTTCGTATCTGAGACAGGCTTTGAATATCGCAAATCACCAATAGGCAGAGTAGCCTACATCGTTAATTCTCCATGTGGAAATAATAGTTAATTTCCTTCATATAAAATGGTTTCTTGCATCATACAACACAAAACAATGCAATTTTACAGTCACATATTTAGCCCATGGTGTTAGAACCAAGCTAAAACAGCATGAATTAATGTCAAGTCCTTCATAATGTAAAAACGTTTTTAAAAGTCTCATGCAGTGTAGGCTTGCATTAAAACAGCACATATAGGCTACATGTAGGATATATATCATAGAAATCAAAAGCTATTTCCATGTGAAAATGTTGTGCGGTTGCTCCATTGTTTTGTTGGTAGGCCTACATTATGCTCAAATAGCCACAATAGCCTATTGGCTAATGTCTAAACTGTAAGGACAGCCTCAGTGTCACTGTAAACGTGTGCCGGAGTTGCCACAAAATTCTCACAACGTTCAAGTTTCCGCTCACCAGATCAAACATTTGCTCAATGCTCCCAAAAATGTAGGGAACATTGCACTTCACCCTTAAAAACATTACCCCTCCCTCTATACTCCATCTCTGTCAGTAACTGTTCATTTTTGTCATCAATTAGTCTTACTTTGATAGGGTCAGCAGGCCCACAAGCTACAAGAAGCCCAGGGAAATGCAAGCCAATAACGCTAGCAGCGCTAAAACACATCTAAGCTTTAGAATAGTGTTAGCCGCTCAAAATGTATTCAGCGACGGACAGAAAAAAGAAGGTGCTTGCAAGCATCTGGAGGCTTTTTAATTATGCACTTGTGATAGCATCAATATGTAAAATGATAAACAGCCTCTCATTGTAGCCAAATGGGAGACTTAGCGTAGCTGTGTAGCATCATGCAGTTCACCCCGCCTGAGCGATAGCGGGCAAAGAAAAGACGGCATAAGTTCAGTGCATTTGTCTTTGGGATGCGGATCCAGGTCGTGTGTTTTCTGAGCCAAAGAAAGGGACACTTGGCTGCAGATCGAGTTCTGATAGATACAGCATTAAACACAAACTGCCATTGTGAAGATTGTAAGATCTCTGCCCTGTGATTCGTCCTCAAAGGAAGCTCATTGTTTTGTTTTTCTTTGTTGATTTTCTTGTTACTATCTTATCTCACTAACCCCCACTTCCGCCTTTTTCAATTAATTAACTTTAAACTTATGTGAGGAATAACTCCCTCTCAACATAGTGTGATACGATTAGTCCAATGCCCAGGGGATGGTTACATGTTTAACATTGAAATCTCCCTTAGAATTCTATAGGCAGTTGGATGAGTGGGGGGCTAATAGCCCTGAGCTTATTGTACACACTGTTCCACCGGGGCGATGAAAATGTCTTTTATTTCATTAAAATATTCCTGTGGCAGCCTGACTAGGTGTAGAAGAACATTGTGAGTGTGTACAGTGTTGATTGATTAAAGCATTTGAAGAGATAGAGTGCAGTTTTGAGCCATGATAAAGGTGAGCCAGTTGTTATTACCATGTAGCCATTGTAGATGAGTAAGGGAGCAGTTTACATTAATCTAGTGACCAGTTGATGCATGTAGTGGCCAGTGTATTGCTGATAGGCCAGTTGATACATGATAGAGGGTTGCTTGTACCGGGGGAGCATTGTAATTAGCATGAGTGAGCATTAAGCCAGATGGTACAGTTGTTTATTACCGTGATCACAGCCCAGTTTGTATTTACCAATAAGGGAGCCGTGTTAGTGAATTATGAGTTGTTGGTGACAGTTTTAGTAATAAGCTTGAAGTGAGCATGGTTGTTGAATACACATGATAAGACGTCACCATTGTTGAATAGCCATGATAAGGTGAGCCGTTGTTTGGATATTAGCCATGATAAGTGAGCCATTGTTTGAATTAGCATGATAAGGTGAGCCCAGTTAGTGAATTAACCATGATGAGTGAGGCCAGTTTTTGAAATTAGCATGTATAGGTGAGCCAGTTGTGTGTGAATTAGCCATATGATAAGGTGAGCCAGTTTGTTTGAATTAACGCATGATAATGGTGAGGCCAGTTGTGTTGATATTAACCAATGATAGTGAGCCAGTTGTTTGGAATTAGCCATGAATAAGGTTGCAGCCAGTTTTTGTTTGAATTAGCCAGATAAGGTGAGCCAGTTGTTTGAATTAGCCATGATAAGGTGAGCCAGTTGTTTGAATTAGCCACTGATAAGGTGAGCATGGTTGAATTAATATAGGGAGCGATTATGACTCCCATTGTGTACGGAGGAGTATGCTATGCTCTTAACCTGAAATGTTAGTCACATTGAACTTCTCTCATTCTTTTCTTCGTTTCTTTCTTTCTTTCTTGGTCTTCTTCTTTCTTTCTTTCTTTCTTTCTTTCTTTTTCTTTCTTTTCTTTCTTTTTCTTTCTTTCTTCTTCTTCTTTCTTCTCTTCATTCCTCTCTCCTCTCTGCTTGCCAAAGCACTATGTCAACTCCTTAATTGAAGGAAATATGTTTAAAATTCCAACTCTATTTCTCTGTTTTTTTGTCCACACACTGGCATCCGCTGCG
>NW_019950277.1:6837-8614 GCF_002910315.2 Salvelinus sp. IW2-2015 | reverse complement strand
AAAAGATCCCACAACAGAAAGTGGGACAAAAAGGCTGCCTAAGTATGATTCCGAATCAGATACAACGATAGACAGCTGCCTCTGATTGAGAACCATACTCTGCCAAACACAAAGAAATAGACAACATAGAACGCCCACCCTAAATCACACCCTGACCTAACCACATAGAGAAATAAAACGGCTCTCTAAGGTCAGGGCGTGACAGGTGAACAATATAAAAATGTAATTAATTTTAGAATAGGCAGTAATGTAACAGAATGTGGAAAAAGTCAAAGGGTTTGAATATTATCAGAAGGCACTGTAGGTCTATATGTCCTTTTGTGTTGCAGGTTGTTGCACTCCTAGCTTTACGTTCGTTGAGTTGTTTATTGTTTTTTTTGGTGGAACATTTATTTAATAAAGAAAATGTACGCCTACCACGCTGCACCTTGGTTCATTTATGACAGGGAGTTTGAGGACAGCGAGTGTAACAATACCCCATAATAACAAAGCGAAAATAGGTTTTTAGAATTGTTTGCTAAATTTATTAAAATAAATAAACAGAAATACCTTATTTGCCAAAATTTCTAAAAGCCTGTATTTGCTTTGTCATTATGGGGTATTGTGTGGCGATTGATGAGGGGAAAAAATTATTGAATCAATTTTAGAATAAAGCTGTAAAGTAGCAAAAATGTCTCAGTCGGTCATCAGTCATTTGTGTAACTGCCGTGCATGTTGAAAGTCCTTCCCAATAAGCGTGCTGAAAGTCAGTGGTCAATTTGTTTACTGTAAAATAGCATTTTATCTGGTCAAACACMATTTTTTCCAGAAGTTTACTAAGGATTGGTAACCGGCTGATTGGTCGGTTAGTTGAACCAGTAAAAGGGGCTTTACTATTTTTGGGTAGCGGAATGACTTTAGCTTCCCTCCAGGCCTGAGGGCACACACTCTCTAGTAGGCTTAGATTGAAGATGTGGCAAATAGGAGTGGCAATATCATCCACTATTATCCTCAGTGATTTTCCATCCAAGTTGTCAGACCCCGGTGGCTTGTCATTGTTGACAGACAAAAAACAATTCACTTTACGGAATTCTAAATGACAGTGCTTGTCTTTTAACATTTGGTCAGTTATACTTGGATGTGTAGTGCTTGTTGCTGGCATGTCATGCCTCAGTTTGCTAATCTGTCCAATGAAAAAATCATTAAAGGAGTTGGCAATATCAATATCAGGTGCTCCAGAGCTTTTTACTATCGTTCTTTGTTATCTTTGTTTCATAGTATAGTTTCTTCTTCTTTTTATTCAGTTTATTAGTAACTGGAATAAGAAGTTCATACATGTGATAAGTGCAGCAGCTGGTTGCTCCTCCTTACACACCACAGACCAGCAAATATTCTTTACATCACCAACATAGGAATCACTCCAAAACTATGCAAGTACGATCSAGTTGTGGAGACTACAGCAGACCGAGCCTGAGTCCTACTGACGGACAGGTCAGTAACTCATTAAATATAATACAATATGGTGTAAAACATTGAATTTGTAGATGCTTCRACATTTTGACTTCATGTCCCCTTTCCCCCATGTTTTAGTCTCACACCAAGAGAAGCAGTGCAGGATCAGCCAGGAGATCTGCTGGAAGTGATGTACTCTCTCACTCTGGGGATATGACATCATTTAAACATCAGAGATATAAATTCCGACTGTGCCCATGATTAAAAAAAGAAGCTTTTTAATTTTTTAATTTCCCGTTTATTTAACCATATAGGCCAGTTGAGAACAAGTTCTCATTTACAACTG
>NW_019950277.1:0-5627 GCF_002910315.2 Salvelinus sp. IW2-2015 | reverse complement strand
ACTCTGTACCCGCCTGCCTGACCCCTCTGCCTGACCCTGAGTCCGCCTGCCATCCTGTACCTTTGTCTTACCCTGGATTTTTGACCCCTGCCTGCCTTGACCTGTCTTTGCCTGCCCATGTAGCTACAAGAAACAGTGGTACCTCGGCAGTCTGCATCTGGGTCTTACCTTGATCCCTGATACTAGGATTTGAACTCACAACCTTTTGGTTCAYTTTGTTCCAAGCCTCCTTCTACGCCATCCTCTCTGTGTCAATGACTGATTTGGTGTGGCAGGATGACTGGAATGAACCAAGAGGTTGTGAGTTCAAATCCCAGGTGAGTGACGTTGAACATTACTTACTGTATAAATGAACATGCACAATGTCTATCAAATATGTAAGTTGAAAACATTGTATGTTAAAAGCACTGTGTGTGTAACCAATTGCACAGCCTTCTTTATAGACTCGTTACTGTTATTTTATTTTTGCTCTTTAATAATTTTTTATGAATTCATTTTTTTATGAGTAAACAACAACAAAAAGGCTGTGGAAACAGTTATTTTAATTAAACAACTAGATGTTTTTTACAGTTCAGATAATAAGTCAAAAACAATCCCAATAATAACAATAAGTATCACAATGCATAATAATAATACAAATATTAACAATAATAATAATCTGAATAATGTAATAACAATAATAGGACCTACTAATAACAAGATAATTCACCTGCTTTTATTATATACAGTATATATAACATATTACAAAAACAAGCAGGCCTTATCTTAAAGCCTATTGAACAGCCCAGCATAATTACAATGAATAATCTTGAAATGATTGTATTTTTAAGACAATCATTATAGGTTACAATGCAATAAGCTATTGGAGCATATAAAGGAAACCAAAGCCACAATGTCACCTGTTCAGTATGTATGCTGCTGGACGGTGACTGTGATCTCCGAGGTGTCCGCTTGGCCTCCTCGTCCCAATAAACAGTTTCCTAAACATCCCTGATGGCCAATCCGCTGCTCCCTGCCCCTCTCATCCCGTTTCACCTCATGGCCCCCTGACCGCTGTTTATTATTTATCTCCGCTCTTCAAGTCTTCCTCATGAAAGGGGAACTCATTGTGATTTACGGGCAGGTGCACCATACCCTCCATCACTTGACCCGCTGATGCTCAATTTGCAAGAGGCTCTTTTCACTGGTCTCCCGGGAGCTCCATCTGATCGAGGCAAGCAGCACGGAATCTTTTTCCAAGATGGTGCGGGGTCACGGAGGAGGCTGGGGGAGCGGGTGGGAGAGGAAGCGCTGTCAGGGAGCCGCTTTGTAGTTCTCTTTGTTGCAGGTGCTCTGCCACTCATTGTTAAACTYGCTGCTCTGTCCGCTCAATATTACTATAGCTATAGCTAGGCCAATAGGAAACAGGACCGGAGCTGGTCTCTCTGCTCAATATTACTATAGCTATAGCTAGGCCAATAGGAAACAGGACCGGAGCTGGTCTCTCTGGTCCCATATTAGCTATAGCTATAGCCTAGGCAATAGGAACCCAGACCACTGCGCTCGCTGCCTCAATATTACTATACTATAGCATAGGCCAAAGGAAACAGACCGGAAGTGTCTCTCATGCTCAATATACTATAGCTAGGCCAATAGAAACAGGACCGCGAGCTGTCTCTCTGCTCCAATATACTATAGCTAGGCCAATAAGGACCGGAGCTGGTCTCTCTGCTCAAGATTACTATCCAGCTAGCCAATAGAAACAGGGAAACCGGAGCTGGTCTCGCGCTCAATATTAACATATAGCTATAGATAGGCCAATAGGAAACAGGACCGCGAGCTGGTCTCCTCTCGCTAATAATTACTATAGCTAAGTAGGCCCAAATAGGAAACAGGACCGAGCTGCGTCTCTCTGCTCACTATTAACTATAAGCCTGATAGCTAGCCAATAGGAAAAACAGGAACGGAGCTGGTCTCTCGCTCAATCTACACAGCTAGGCCAATAGGAAACAGGACCGGAGCTGGTCGTCTGCGGCTCAAATTACTACATAGCTAGCCAATAGGACCGAGCTGGTCTCTCTGCTCAATATTACTATAGCTAGGCCAATAGGGAAACAGACCGCGAAGCTGGACTCTCGCTGCTCAATATTACAATATTAGCTATAGCTAGCCAAATAGGAAACAGCGACCGGAGCTGGTCGCTCGCATCAAATACTATAGCTATAGCTAGGCCACATAGGAAACAGGAACCGGAGCTGGTCTCTCTGCCTCCAAGTTACATAGCTATAGCTAGGCCCCGAATAGGAAACAGACCGGAGCTGTCTCTCTGCCTCAATACCTTACATAGCTATAGCTAGCAATAGGAAACAGGACCGGAGCTGCGTCTCTCTGCTCAATATACGTATTAGCTATAGCTAGGCCAATAGGAAACAGGACCGGAGCTGGTTCTCTCTGCTCAATTATTACTATAGCTATGCCAATAAAGAAAACAGACTGGAGCTGGTCTCTCTGCTCAATATTACGTATAGCGTAGGCCAATAGGAAACAAGGACCGGAGCTGGTTCTCTGCTCAATATTACTATAGCTAGCCAATAGACAGACCGCGAGTCTGCGAGGCAGCTCGTCTCTCTGCTCAATACCTTAACTATAGGTAGCCAATACGAAAAACAGGACCGAGCTGCGCTCTCTGCTCAATATACTATAGCTAGCCAATAGGAAAACGGACCGGAGCTGTTCTCTCTGCTCAACTATTACTAAGCTACGCACAAAGAAACAGGACCGGAGCTGTCTCTGCCTGCTCAATATTACTATACTATAGCAGGCCAATAAGGAAACAGGACCGAGCTGGTCTCTCTGCGTCAATATTACTATAGCCTATCAGCAATAGGCCAATTAAGAAAACCAGGACCGGAGCTGCTCTGCTGTCAATATACTATAGCTATAGCCAGGCCCAATAGAAAACAGACCGGAGCTGCAGTCTCTCTGCTCAATATTACTATAGCTATAAGCAGCCAATAGGAAACAGGACCGGAGCTGGTCTCTATGCTCAATATCACAGATACGCGCCAATAGGACACAGGACCGGAGCTTGTCTCTACGCTCAATATTACATATAGCTAAGTAGGCACCATAGGGAAACAGGACCAGCTGTCTCTCGCTCAATATGACTATAGCGATAGCATTACCAATAGGAACAGGACCGCGAGCTGGTCTCCTGCTCAACATTACTATAGCTATAGCTAAGGCGAATAGGAAAACAGGACCGGAGCTGGTCTCTCTGCTCAATATTACATAGCGTATTAGCTAGGCCAATAGGAAACAGGCCGGAAGCTGGTCGCTCTGCTCAATATTACTAAGCTATATCTAGGCCAAAATAGGACAACAGGACCGGAGCTGGCTCTCTCTGCTCTACAATAATTACTATAGCTATAGCCTAGGCCAATAGAAACAGACCGGCAGCTGGTCTCTCTGCTCCAATATTACTATAGCTATAGCTAGGCCAATAGTAAAACAGGACCGAGCTGTCTCTCTGCTCACCTATTATATAGCTAATAGCTAGGCCAATAGAAACAGGACCGGAGCCGGTCCGCCTCTGCTCAAATAATTACTATAGCTATAGCTAGGCCAAAAGGAAACAGGACCGGAGCTGTCTCTCTGCTCCATATTACTATAGCTAGGCCAATAGGAACAGGACCGGCAACTGGTCTCTCTGCGTACAATATTACTATAGCTAGCCAATAGGACGGAGCCTGTCTCTCGACTCAAAATCATTACTAAGCTAGCAATAGGAAACAGACCTAGCTGCGTCTCTCGCTCAATATTACTATAGCTATAGCTAGGCCAATAGAAAAACAGGACCGTGAGCTGGCTCTCGCTGCTCAATATTACTAAGCAATAGCTAGGCCAATAGGAAACAAGGACCGGAGCTGGTCTCTCTGCTCAATATTACTATAGCTTAGCTTAGCCAATAGGAGAACTAGGACCGGAGCTACGGTCCTCTGCCTCAAGATTCCTATTAGCTATAGCTAGTCCAATAGGAACCACATTACCGGAGCTTGCCGTTCTCTCTTGCTCAATTATTAGCGTATAGCTAGGACCAATAGGAAAACAGGACCGGAGATGTCGTCTCTCTGCGCTTCACTATACTATTAGCTATAGTCTAGGACCCAAGTCAGGACCGGAGCTGGTCTCTCTAGCTCTAATACTTAGCTATAGCTAGGGCCAATATGAAACGGAGACGGCTTACTTGTTGCATCTCTGTCAATCTACTATATGCTATACTATGGCCAATTAGGAATACAGGACCGGTAGCTGGTTCTCTCGCTCAATCAAGTTACTATACTATCAGCCCCTAGGCCATTAGAGGAAGACAGGACGGAGCTGTCTCTTCTTGTCTCAATATACCATATAGCTTAGCCAGGCCAAAGGAACAGGACCGGAGCTACGTCTCTCTGCCTCAATCATTACTATAGCTATATAGCATAGGCCAATAGAACAGGACCGGACTTAGATCGTCTTCTCTGCTCAATTATTATTAGCTAAGTTAGGCCAATAGAGAAACAGGACCGGAGCTGGTCTCTTGCTCAATTATTACTATAGCCGTAGTGCCAATAAAATACAGGACCGGAGTCTCGGTCTCTCTGCTCAATAATTACTATTAGTAGGCCAAGTAGGAAACACGACCGGAGCATGGTCTCTTCTGGCTCAATGATGTACTATAGCCCTAGGCCAATAGGAAAGGCAGCCGATGGATGGTCTCTTAACTTGCTCCACTATATACTTACCTATTAGCTTTAGAGCCAATAGAGTACAGACCGGAGTGGTCTCTCTGCTCTAAATATTACTTATACTATGCGAATTATGCACAATTTAGGTAAAGACAGGACAGCGGAGCTGGTCTCTCCTGCTCATATTACTATAGCTATAGCTGGCCAATAGGATAACAGGAACCGGGGCGGACGTCGGTCTCCCTCTGTGCATCAATTTACTAGTATGCTTAGGCCAATAGCGAACGGACCGGGAGCTGAGCGTCTCTCTGCTCATCGATTACATATAGCTAGTACAGCAATGGAACAGGACCGGAGCTGGTCTCTCTGCTCAAACTATATACCACCGGCCAATAATTAAACAGCAGCCATAGGTCTTGTCATAAGATATTAGCCAAGTAGAGTAAATACAGGACCGGTAGCTGGGTCTTCTCTCTGCTCAATATTTACTTATAGCTATATAGGCCAGTAGGAAACAGGACCGGAGCTGCGTCTCTCTGCTCCATATATCTAGCTTATATGCATAGCGTCAAATATCGAAACAGGAACCCGGAGCTGGTTCTCTGCTCCGGCTTAACTACTTTACTATAGCTAGGCTATAGGAAACAGGACCGTGAGCTGGTCTCTGCTCTTCAATATTACTATAGCTATAGCTATGGCCAATAAATGGAAACAGGACTCGGAGCTGTTCTCTCTCTCAATTAATTTACTTTATTAGCTAATAGCTAGCACAATAGGAAACAGGACCGGAGGCTGGTCCTTTCCTCTCAGCGCTCAAATTATACTATACTATAGCTAGCCAATAGGAAACAGGACGCGAGCTGGTCTCTCTGCTCATATTTACCTATAGACTATAGCTAGGCCAATAGGAAACAGACGTAG
>NW_019950276.1:0-8617 GCF_002910315.2 Salvelinus sp. IW2-2015 | reverse complement strand
CATTCCTACTTCAGTTTGTTTCTCTTTTTTATTAGTAGGAAACTACTGTTTCCTCCCCTCTGAAAGACACCAAATCTTGGAGTTTTTTCTCTCACATGCTGTGCAGTTGTTCTAAAGGCTCATAAAGATTTGGTGGTTCACGAACTCATTGAGAAGAAGCCTCTCTGTAGTTGGAGCCAGGCAAACAAATGTCAAACCAACAAACCGTCCTCTTTCTTTCTGCCATTATTCACATTCAAGGCTTTGAGAAGAAATCTAAGCATGTTGCGTGCCGTTAATACAAGCACAGTACGCGCCAGTGTTCATTCGGGCACGTTTGGAAATGTTTTGCAACCGAAAATGGGAGATGAGCGCTCCTTGTTGGACGGGTTCAGGCTATAAGTCCCTCCATGTTCCAGTTGTTTGTTTTCTTTCCGTTTGGTGCCTAGTGAATAGGACCCTGATTTTGAGAAGACTAGAGACGTGTCTCCCTCTCGCCCCTTTTGACAGTGTGCTTTTGTTTCATGTGAAGCAATCATAAACTCTTTATTATAAGGCCTCTGCTTATAGTTGGGCTGTATTGGCAGCCACGCTGGTTTTGATTAAAAGGGCAATGAAACGAGCCACCCACTTCACCGCCCCCAATGTCACCCGATTGAACTCATCTCAATCTCTCCTCGTCTCTCCTCTACTCACCGCACTCTCACCTCTCCACATCAGTTATTAGTCTTTTCTCCTTTGTCTCTCTCATTCCCTCTCTCTCCCTCGCTCTCTCTGCCTCTCTCTCTCTTCTCTCCCCTCCTTTCTTCGCCTCTCTCCCGCTTCTTTCCTTCTCCTCCCCTCCTTCCCTCCTCCCCTCTCCTCTCTATCTCCGCTCTCTCCCTCTCTCCCATCTTCTCTCTCTCTCTCTCTCCTTCTCTCCTCCTTCTCTCATTCTCCCATGTTATCTCTCTCTAGTCCCTTCCTCGCCTCCGTCCCTAATTCTCGCACATCTCTCTCTCTGATATTCCAGACACACTATTCACAAGCCAAAGCAAGCCATATACTAATTCGGTCTCTTTCTAATTACTATGGGTCTACATATTGTAAACACACAGCCCGATCACATCATTCATAGGAATAAGGAATATAATTAGTAGAAACACATAATTCATGATGATGACAGCATAACCTGCTAATCAAGAACACAAGATCTCCAAGAGCTACTTCCTTGTTTTTGTTTTAGAGGTAACATAGCATAATATGTGTGTGGTCATCACATGCGGTGGATCCAGCTGATATCAACTCATTGTGTCAGAAGAACATAGATCCATGTCCCATAGCTCTCCACGGTAGGAGTTAGTTCTGAAAGAGGTAGTTGTCTCGTACTTAACTCTTTGATACCCTGGCCATAGCTGTCTAAAATGCTGCATTATCTTGTGTTGTCGGTCTCCCCTCGAATACCTCTCCTGGCTTTAACATGGGCGAGCAAAAGACCCCCCCTTCATTCCCTGACTCAATATAGTGTTGTGAGTGGAAGTTTGGACGACTAGTTTTAGGGGATAACACAACAAGCCCCTCTCTCACTTGCTGGGAGATACCTCCATCACAGAACAATTTGCACATGAAGATATACCCTCCCTCCCTAAACATTAAACATGTGTCAGAGCAAACACAAAACATGACTAAGCTAAGGTTCTCTACTTTTTTAGGCCATTCAGGTGCTGTTAGTGCCATTCTTGTCCTTAGTATTCATTTTGCGGAGACGATACGTGTCACATAGGGCAATGTGAGACAGACAGTAACAAGGAGAGACACCCGAGTCAGATAGACACAGACAGACAGACGAGACAGACAGACAGAGGTAGACAGACGATGAGAACCAGACAGACACAGATACAGAATCAACAGACAGACAAGACCAGACCAGACAATAGATCAGGACTCAGACAGATCCGGGACAGACAGACAGACAGTAACCAGACGATTACAGACAGACCAGACAGACAGGGACAGACCATGACATCAATGCACAGAACAGCTACAGACAGACTGGAGTACGCCAACATTCAGCCCCTGTTGAGGTAACACCAGCGTAGAACACCAGAAAGAGATGAACAGAAATCTCCACGTCATGCGACTAAACAGTTGCCCTCAATGAAAAACGTACAATGGGGGAAAACTGCCTCATTAGAGAGCATAAACTAAGGATTTCATGGTAGCAGCATGTAAAATCATATATATCCTTAGATCAGAAGTTGGCGGAAGTGACTGAGGCAGATTTGAGATGAAGGCGTGAGGATGGGGGACGGTGAGGGGATTGCTCAGAGCTATGTTCTGGGGAGGGTGGTGGGCGAGTCAACACCACCATTTATTTATTCTGCACCACACACAATACAACAACACGCCTGCGCACGCAACGCTTTACGCACGCACGCCACACACGCACACAAGCGGGAGACATAGCTAATAATTCTTAGGAAATTTCATTCAAAACATGGCTCTTGGCTGGAAAGACGACAATGCACAGAATAACCTCCCGTCCAGCTGGTCTGGAGACTCGACTTGTAGTGCTACCCCACTCCAATCACCCCCAACCACCCTCTCCTTCTCCTACCTTAGTGTCCTCCCATTTCCTATTAAATGGTGTATAGGGTCTTAAATATGAGCTCCTTACTCTACTGTGGCTCACAGACTTTATGTCAAGATTATGTCCAGCTGCCACATTGTCAACCGCTGGTTCTCCTAAGTATAGTTGGTTCAGCACTTTGACAGGGTCCCTTGAAGAGAGAGGTCCATAGGGCTGTGCTCGAGAAGTAGTGCACTGCGTAGTGAGAAATAGGAGGCCGTTTGAGATGCAGACTTTGAGTTGGTCAGTGTATAGGACCTATCTGTGCACCACCAGCACCACCTCTACCGTTCAGTCCAGGAACCAAGACACAGCAGGGGCTGTGTGGGGAGTGTCACCAGTGCCTCAATGCCACCACTCTCATACCGATCAGTCAGAGAACCAAAGGCACACAGCATAGGGGTGTGGCCTGGGGGGCAGGTTCCCGTCCTCATGCACCACCTCTACCTCAGTCAGAGAACCAAGACACAGCAGGAACGTTGTGCTGGGAGTGTCCCATGTCCTCATGCACCACCACTACCCTCAGTCCAGAGAACCAAGACCAGCAGGGGTGTGCTGGGGAGTGTCCCAGTCCTCATGCACCACTCTACCTCAGTCAGAGAAACCAAGACAACAAGCAGGGTGTGCTGGGGAGCGCCCAGTCCTCATGCACACTTCTACCTCTAACCTCAGTCAAGAAACCAAACCAGCAGAGGGTGGTGCTGAATTGCTGGGGAGCGTCCCAGTCCTCATGCACCACCTCTACCTCAGTCAGAGAACCAAGACACAGCAGGGTGTGCTGGGGAGCGTCCCAGTCCTCATGACACGTGTATATCAGTGATATTGCCTTCAGACAGATATATTGCACATCCACCAAATCAGGACCAGCAGGTCGTCTCCTCACCTCAACACCGAGAGACCAACGTTATGATGTCAAACATGGTGACACCAATGTGCACCTCCACAATGTTGCTACTGCCTTATACACTACATTAGCACCTAAGTCAAGTCCTAAAATAGAATAGTATAGACTAGTCTAGAATAGAGTAGTATAGAATAGAAGGGTATAGAATACAATAGTATATAATAGAATGGTATAGTATAGAATAGAATAGTATTGAATAGAATAGTATAGAATAGTATAGAATAGAATAGAATAGAATAGTATAGAATAGAATAGTATAGAATAGAAAAAAATAGAATAGAATGAATAGAATATAATATAATGGTATAGAATAATATAGAMTAGTCTAGAATGGAATACAATAAAATAGTATATAATAGTCTAGAATCGAATGGTATACAATAGAATAGTATATAATACAATGGTATAGAATAGAATAGTATTGAATATAATAGTACAGAATAGTCTAGAATAGAATAGTATAGAATAGAATATAATAGAATGGTATAGAATAGAATAATATAGAATAATCTAGAATGGAATGGTATAGAAAATAATAATATAGAATAGTCTAGAATAGAATGGTATAGAATAGAATAGAGTATAATAGAATGGTATAGAATAGTATAGAATAGACTAGTATTGAATATAATAGTATAGAATAGTCTAGAATAGAATAGCATAGCATAGAATAGAACAGAATAGAATATAATAGAACAGTATAGAATATAATAATATAGAATAGTCTAGAATGGAATGGTATATAATAAATAAAATAGTCTAGAATATAATAGTATATAATAGAATGTTATAGAATAGAATAGTAAATAATAGTATAGAATAGAATAATATGGAATAGTCTAGAATGGAATGGTATATAATAAATTAGAATGGTATAGAATAGTACAGAATAGAATAGTCTAGAATATAATAGTATATAATAGAATGTTATAGAATAGAATAGTAAATAATAGTATAGAATAGAATGGTATAAAATAGAACAGAATAGTATAGAATATAGAATAAAATAGTATAGAATATAATAGTATAAAATAGAATAATATCAAATAGTGTAAAATAGAATAGTATAGAATAGAATGGTATAGAATAGTTTAAAATAGAATAGTATAGAATAGTATAAAATAGAATAGTATAAAATAGAATTATATAAGAATAGAAATAGTATAGAATATTATGAATTAGAATGGTATAGAATAGAATGGTATAAATAGTATATAGAATAGCATAGTAATAGAATAGTATAGAACAGAATAGAATATTATAGAATAGTATAGAATAGAATATTATAGAATAGAATAGAATAATATAGTATCGAATATATAGTGTAGAACAGAATAGAATAGTATAAATAGATATAATTGAATAGACAGAGTAGTATAGAATAGAATGGCATAGAACAGAATTAGAATTGTATAGAATAGTACAGAATATAATAGAATAGTATAGACTAGAGTAGTATAGAATAGAATGGCATTAGAACGAATTAGAATTGTATGAATAGTACAGAATAAGATAGAATAGTATAGACTAGACTAATATAGAATAGAACAGAATAGAATTGTAGAAGAAATGAATAATGTTGATTTCCCAGGGTGATCTTCAGTTGTGGCAAATCTGCTAAGATAGTAACAGCAGCATTCAGACAAGCCAGATAGATCCTACAAATGGGATCTGAGATAAACGCAGGATATTTGGTTTGAATACAACACTGATGTACTGTTCTATAAGGGAATGAAACGTCTGAATTTTCTTCCTCATTAAAGGACTAGTAAGGCCAGTGAACTACTTTTGTGAAAAATAACATTTAAAAAAAAGAATTTTTTTTATTTTTGTATTTATTGTCATTTTTCAGGGGATGCTGCAGCACCTGACTTCCCACGGTGGTGCTGATGTTCAGGTCCTCATATTTTGCACTTTCTAAAATGAACTTATAAAAGCCCATAAAAATGAGAGGAGGGGTTGAGGTGAGACGCGGGAGTGTCAATTAATCAACATGAAAAGTAGAAGGTACAGTAGAAAAGTTCAAAAGCCACCATCATTTGGTCATTAAAATGCCCCCTCTTTATCAACGGTTGAATGGATATGACAATGAAAATGGACGGTAGCCCGCTAAGTCACATTCTCTGAAAACAATGATTTTAGCCATGGATTTGACATTCATTTGGATCGCTGACACCAGCCAACCCCCACACATAAATGAGACGACAACAAACCCGATTCATAAACGGGCTCCATTTCAGTAGCAGGACAAAAATGCATAATGCTACAAACAGGCTCGTAGGTTACGGTATGAGAACACCGAGGGACGAGCGTGGGACCCGCTCTGGACGGCGCGCTGGGAGGGAGGGAGAGGGAGCTGGAGCTATTTGCTTTGCCTCAGCGAGTGCCTGCGGATGTGAATGTCTCTCTCCATGCGCATTTGACCAAACAAGTGGCGGCTGCGAGACTGTTTCACCTGTCGCTTCAATTATTCTCAGCTGGCAGGGAAACCACAGGGGGAGGTGAAAATCAAGGGGGAATTATTCGATTTGATTTGCTACATATGTTTAATAGTGTAACATTATAAAATGTATTTTGCTGTTAATATAGAGGAAAGGAACCCCTCAACGATATTCAGCCGAAAGCATAAGAACAAAATCTACTATTCATGTAGGTGATTTGCTGAAATAAATAGCCTCGGGTACATTATGATCTGATGAGACAATAGTCTGCAGGACACTTAAAACGACAACTGTTGACGCAGTCAAGTTTGTTTGCAAACCAAATGTATAGGCTAAAGCACAGCTATATAATCAATATAGACTACACATATTAATAATTACAAGTAGCCTGTGTAATCACTGTGTAACAACATAATAATGGCAATAACAACCAGCAAACGAATAATTGCCCTCTAACACTTCAGGCTATATAATTAAAATGACTAGCCCAACCGTCTCAAATAAGGGAAAAGTCGTTTCATCCAGATACGACGCACCTGATAAGCAATAAATAAGCAATCCTGGAGCTTATCGTTAGAAACTACGAATTTTTTATCAAATCCATGACTCTCTGTGTGTGGGCAGGCCTATTCGAGTTGAATGACAATATTAATTCAGACTATTCCCCAAGGGAAAGGATGCCATCGGATAGGATTCATTAATAGTGACAATCTTGAGTGAGTGGGCTTTATTGACATCGGTGATGCACTTTGCGGAATGACATGCGTGTTTGTGAACTTCAGATTTGTTTACGAAGACGACTGCAGTAATGTCATGGACTATTAAAATGCCAGCTTGAAGTGTGTCAATTTCACACTGTTCCACTTCACAACAACATTTCATATCAGCAGCAGCGTGATCAGTTATTTATATTTAGATCATTATTACGGGCAGTTTACAACGGCAAATACCATAGCCGAAGACCTTGCGCATGAGCGCGCTGTCTGTTGCTCTCACTCACCTGACTGTGCTGTGCTCGGCCTGAACACCACGAAGGAGATGAGGAGACATCGAAGACACARGGGAAACTTCATTTTGCACGGTTGCTGACGATAACTCCGGTAACTCACATGTCCAATAAGGTATCCGGTTATTTAAAAGGAAATATCGGCTCTTGACAGTTTCAGAAACTGGGTCCCCACGCGCGCGTCATGGCGTCCTCCGTTTGMCCAAATAGTTCAATGCACAAGTTAAACGCGACGAAAACAGGAGGTTCGTTTGTAGTTCTTATAGTGACCAATGTTTTGACCACTGTTACTCCATGCCATTACTCCTCACACTACGATCCAGCAGACGGCTGGGGKGTTTTGACACACCCCTTCAGTGCGGCTAACACCTCCTACAGTCCACTGATTGGTCGAGGGAAAGGCTCTGAGCTTAATAAACACGCCCATATCACTTATCGCCTTCTCTCATTGGCTCATTAGGATTGATATACAGTTGCTCTCTTGATGCACAGTGTACACCTGTCTCAGAYCCTGGCCTATACGCTTCCCTAACTGTGCGTAAAATGCGCATAGCCAACAATTGCATCGGAATAACTGTTTGTATGCGAAAAGTATTGTGCGTTTCTATTTTACTTTCTCTTCAGAAATGGTATTTSTTGACAGAATAGGTGTTGACATTGACTGGACGTATTTGAATAGGCCTTGAGCCTACAGTACACGTAACCTTACATAGAGGAGAAGAGTTGTGCGTACTGCATCCATTGAGAGCATGACGTGCCCAAACCAAAGTAGGTTAACCACAGAACCCAGATAGGCCGTCTAGAGCAAAACGATTCATATCATTTTGTGAAAACAATTAGGCCTCGTTATTTTTTTATATCGATGTCAATCAGAATACAATMTTTTCTCAAAGGCAACACATTGCWGTGAGATAAATGRCCAAAACACTCTAATGAATTAATGATGTATATGCCTCTGGGTCTCTCTGTGTCTGTCAWAGTGCTATGTGGCATATAGATATTATATGGACTATGATACTTTTACAGTTACCGTCTCTGTGGGATTCTAACARCATATTGCCAATAACCACAAGAGGGCCAAACTATATAGGCTTACTATGCATTTCAACATGGGTCCAACTGTAATACAGTAGCATCCCCTGTAGTCCACACAGTGAATTGAATAACTGGTTATGCTTATAACCAGTAAGATGTAGGTCTACTCCTGTGTCTTACAGGGGGAAAGCATGTAGGTCAACATCTTATTAAAGGTAGGTCTGTGGTTATAAAAAAAATATATATATATAATTATGATACAAATTAGGCTAATCTGCTAAAGTAGATAATTTGCATATATTTATATGTATGGTAGTTGATGCCCTAGTGATGGTAAATATGTATGTCTTCTAACCCACTACACTCTTAGAAAAAAAGGATCCAAAAGGGTTATTTAGCGCGTCCCATAGGAGAACCTTTTGGTTCCAGGTACAAAAAAAAAAAAAAAAAAAAAAAAAAAAAAAAAAATCCTTTTTGGTTTTCAGGTAGAATACCCTTTTTTTGGTTTTCAATTTAGAGCCCTTTGTGGAATGTTTCTACACTGGAACCCAAAAGGAGTTATTTAAAGGTTCCCTAGGGACAGCCAAAAAACCTTTACATTCTAGATTAGCACGTGTTTTTCCTAGAGAACCCACTGTACACAA
>NW_019950275.1:16730-25355 GCF_002910315.2 Salvelinus sp. IW2-2015 | reverse complement strand
GGAAAAAAGCCTCTAAGGTCTAATACATGTAAACAGTGTGCAATTATAATTTTGTTTCTCATGACTCTGCTACTGGTTTAAAAGGCCAGAGGAATGGGTCAGTCTCTGGGGTCTGGGGTTTTAGTTGCAGTCTAATTCCAGAGGGTGTTGTAGCTTGTCTCCTTCGGTTCACTTCATGCGATGAGTCATTCTCAGGATGCGTCCCAAATGGCACCCTATGCCCTACCCTAACCCTAGCGCCCTGGTCAGAGTCGTGCACTATATAGGGAATAGGGTGTTAATTTGGGTGGCACGCTCAGTTCTCTCAAACTGTTATTTATTCATCAAGTCAGAGCGGCCTTCTGTGTCACGCACAGAGAGACACTTTAAATATCTCTGCCTGCCTGACGCTACCATCCAAATTGGCCTGTTCTGTCTCTCTCTCTCTTCTCTCTCTCTGGCTCTTCCTATTTATCACTCTCTCACTCTTTCCCCCATCCCTCTCAGTCTCTCTCTTTCTCTCACTTTCTCGCTTTCCCCCATCTGTGAGCAGAGAGAGACAGAGGAATCCGCCCTCAAAGATGTCAAACATGACCCCCAAGCCAGCATGGTTCACCCGGGCGGCAGCGTGGCAGAGAGTAGGTGCAGACATCACCAGGCTTTACTCTATGAGGTGGGAATTGTGATTAATACTCTGGTCATTTCCCTCAGAGGCAGCTTGAACGCCTGCCACCAATCAGCCACTGACGTTGTTGTAGAGACAAAAGGTGTGATGAATGGCGGGAGGCAGGTAGGAGAGAGAGAGGGAGGCAGGTAGGGAGGAGAGAGAAGGGAGGCAGGTAGGGAGAGAGAGAGGGATTGTAAATAAGAATTTGTTCTGAACTGTGGCAGGCAGTGAGGTAGGGAGAAGAGGAGAATGGAGGCAGGCAGTGAGAGTGAGGGAGGAGAGAGGGAGAATGGTAGCAGGCAGTGAGGTAAGGAGAGGGAGAAGGGAGGCAGGCAGGGAGAGAGGGAGAAGGGAGGCAGGCAGGGAGAGGGGAGAGGGAGGCAGGCAGTGAGGTAGGGAGAAGGGAGGCAGGCAGTGAGGTAGGGAGAGGGAGAAGGAGGCAGGCAGGGAGAGAGGGAGAAGGATGTAAGGAGAGAGAAGGGATAAGGATGTTAAAGGAGAGAGAAGGGAGAATGGATTTAAAGGAGGGAGGAAGGGATGTTAAAGGAGAGAGAAGGGAGAAGGGAGTTAAAAGAGAGAGAAGAGAGAAGATGTTAAAGGAGAGAGAAGGGAGAATGGATGTTAAAGGAGAGAGGGAGGAGGAGGGGTTTAGCCTACTACACATTGCTTGAAATGTCTCAGCACTCTTCTACCAGACCCTGATCTGTAGTACTGTAGTTACACAATTATTTCTTTAATAGTTCTGTTCTCTCCTCTCTATCTACACTCTGTGACCCTGTCCTCTCCATGTCCTCTCCTCTGGCTGTGACCCAGTCCTCTCCATGTCCTCTCCTCTGGCTGTGACCCCATCCTCTCCATGTCCTCTCCTCTGGCTGTGACCCAGTCCTCTCCATGTCCTCTCCTCTGGCTGTGAACCCATCCTCTCCATGTCCTCTCCTCTGGCTGTGACCCTGTCTCTCCATGTCCTCTCCTCTGGCTGTGACCCGTCCTCTCCATGTCCTCTCCTCTGGCTGTGACCCCATCCTCTCCATGTCCTCTCCTCTGGCTGTGACCCCCCTCTCCATGTCCTCTCCTCTGGCTTGACCCCGTCCTCTCCATGTCCTCTCCTCTGGCTGTGACCCCGTCCTCTCCATGTCCTCTCCTCTGGCTGTGACCCCGTCCTCTCCATGTCCTCTCCTCTGGCTGTGACCCCCGTCCTCTCCATGTCCTCTCCTCTGGCTGTGACCCCGTCCTCTCCATGTCCTCTCCTCTGGCTGTGACCCTGTCCTCTCCATGTCTCTCCTCTGGCTGTGACCCTGTCCTCTCCATGTCCTCTCCTCTGGCTGTACCCCCCTCTCCATGTCCTCTCCTCTGGCTGTGACCCTGTCCTCTCCATGTCCTCTCCTCTGGCTGTGACCCTGTCCTCTCCATGTCTTCTCCTCTGGCTTGTGACCCCGTCCTCTCCATGTCCTCTCCTCTGGCTGTGACCCATCCTCTCCATGTCCTCTCCTCTGGCTGTGACCCCGTCCTCTCCATGTCCTCTCCTCTGGCTGTGGCCCCGTCTCTCCATGTCCTCTCCTCTGGCTGTGACCCCGTCCTCTCCATTTCCTCTCCTCTGGCTGTGACCCCGTCCTCTCCATGTCCTCTCCTCTGGCTGTGACCCCATCCTCTCCATGTCCTCTCCTCTGGCTTGTGACCCTGTACTCTCCATGTCCTCTCCTCTGGCTGTGGCCCCGTCCTCTCCATGTCCTCTCCTCTGGCTGTGACCCCGTCCTCTCCATGTCCTCTCTCTGGCTGTGACCCCGTCCTCTCCATGTCCTCTCCTCTGCTGTGACCCAGTCCTCTCCATGTCCTCTCCTCTGGCTGTGGAGAGAGTGATCTCTGGGATGGAGGTGACATGTTCTGTCCATTAGGGCTGGTATGACAGTCTGTCACAGCATCAATATTGTCATGACTGTCTTGTGAGGTTCCAAATACAGTAGGTCAGATGAGCTTTGCAGAGGGGGACGAGGAACTGGTTGGGGTTAACACCTCACACCCTGTTGTAAACCAAGGACAGAACATTCAGCATCTCCCTCTCCAATGTTCACCAGTGGAATGTGCCTTTGTTTTGAAACCTCTTAAGGATCCGCCACATTTCTTTCAATTTTTGCCTAAAATGGTATACCCAAATCTAATTGCCTATAGCTCAGGCCCTGAAGCAAGGATATGCATATTCTTGGTATAATTTGAAAGGAAACACTTTGACGTTTGTAGAAATGTGAAAGGAATGTAGGAGAATATAACACAATAGATCTGGTAAAAGATGATACAAAGAAAAAAACAATCTTCTTTTGTATTTTTTTGTACCATCTTTTAAATGCAAGAGAGAGGCCATAATGTATTATTCCAGCCCAGCTGCAATTTAGATTTTTGGCCAGTAGATGGCAGCAGTGTATGTGCAAAGTTTTAGACTGATCTTATGAACCATTGCATACTTACTGTTCAAAATGGTGTATCAAGACTGCCCTAATGTGCCTAATTTGTTTATTAATAACTGTTCATGTTCAAACTGTGCCTCTCCTCAAACAATCGCCAGGGTATTATTTTCACTGCAATAGCTAAGGTAAATTGGACAGTGCAGTTAGATTAACAAGAATTTAAGCTTTCTGCCAATATCAGATATGTCTACGTCCTGGATGATGTTCTTGTTACTTACAAGCTCATGCTAATTGCATTAGCCTACGTTAGCTCAACTGTCCCGTGGAAGGTACACGATCCTGAAAAAGAGGAGGGGGGAGCGATGATATCGCAGGTACCATCCAGGCTGTATCACAACCGGCCGTGATTGGGAATCCATAGGGTGGCGCACAATTGTCCAGTGTCGTCCGGGTTTGGCCAGGTTAGGCCGTCATTGTAAATAAGAATGTGTTCTTAACTGACTTACCTAGTTAATATATATATTTTAAATCAGACCTTCTCCTTTCTCTCAGTTGTCAGAACCAGGAATGCTGAGAACTGTCAGGTGTGTGTCCTTCTCAGACCCGACCCAAAGCTCTGGAGTGTGAATGTGTCCTTCTCAGACCCGACCCAAAGCTCTGGAGTGTGAATGTGTCCTTCTCAGACCCGACCCAAAGCTCTGGAGTGTGAATGGGTCCTTCTCAGACCCGACCCAAAGCTCTGGAGTGTGAATGTGTCCTTCTCAGACCCGACCCAAAGCTCTGGAGTGTGAATGGGTCCTTTGAGGACCAGAACAATCCTGTCTCTCAGCTCAGAGGACACCCGCAAGCACACACGCCCCACGCGCACACACTCCTCAGTCTTCAACCCATTCAGGGTCTCAGTGAGTCAGTCTTTGTTCACCATGTTACAGACCCACAGACAGCTGTTTTCTCTGACAACACTGCAACAATAGGGTTTCTACATCTGAAAACAAGGATGGTCCAACTGGGGCCATCATGGAGCTACAGTCAAGTCTTCCATCTTCTCCTGTCTCTCTCCTGTTCTCCCCATGAACCTTGGCACCCATGTTTTGATTCCCATTGTCCAGAACTCCCTGAAAATCTGGTCCCAATTCCGAAGACACTTCAGCCTTTAACAAGCTGCTTCTCTCCATGAACATCTAATCATCTCTTCCCTGCGTCGCAGATTGACACGGCCTTCCAGTTCTGGAATACGAACGCTCTGGTGTTTTTTTGTGACCTATTTGTTGACAACACATTCGTCTCATTCCATACTCTGAGAGTTGACCATAATATTCCCAATACCCACTTTATTAGATACCTGCAAACTGGCAGCTTTGTTTTTTGGGGAACTTCCTCTAGACCAGAATGCTACCACTCATCAGGTGAATGTGATAGAATTTACCTTGCAGCTAGCTCACCGCCTTGTCCTCTTTCACTGGAAGGCTGCACAGCCGCCTTGTTTTATGCAGTGGGTTAAGGAGGTGATGTCATCGCTCTCTCTGGCAGGGATGCAAACTAGTCACCTATTGGCGAAATGTGTCATTTTGAATCCAAAATAGGTGACCTACGTGAGTTGTGTAGATCTGATGAGAAAAGTTTGAGCGAGGGGGTAGGGTGGGGTGGCTCTGGAAAGAGCGGGAGAGTGGAAAGGCAGTTTGCCAGTTGACTTACAGCAGCGCGTCCCCTGAACAATAACGAAGAGGTAGGTGAGCAGCCTGACCACGGAGACGGGGGTGAGAAGCCTGACCACGGAGACGGGGGTGAGAAGCCTGACCACGGAGACGGGGGTGAGAAGCCTGACCACGGAAACGGAGACGGGGTGTGAGAAGCCTGACCACCGGAGACGGGGGACTTAACTGATCAAACTGAGTTGATGGTGTGAAAATTAGCTGGCTGATAAAGTCAGACAGCTACAGTAACGTTACAACATCAGATGAGCTAACGTTAGTAAACCTAAACCAATTGACTATAGTATTAACTGTCAGAGTAACGTTAGTAACCTAACCAATTCACTATAGTATTAACTAGTACAGTAACGTTAGTAACGCCTAACCAATTCACTATAGTATTAACTGTCACAGTAACGTTTGGTAACCTAACAATTGACTATAAGTATTAACTGTCACAGTAACGGTAGTAACCTAACCAATTCACTATAGTATTAACTGTCACAGTAACGTTAGTAACCTAACCAATTCACTATAGTATTAACTGTCACAGTAACCTGTAGGGAAGGAAGGAAGGAAGGAAGGAAGGAAGGAAGGAAGAAGGAAGGAAAGGAAGGAAGGAAGGAAGGAAGGAAGGAAGGAAGGAAGGAAGGAAGGAAGGAAGGAAGGAAGGAAGGAAGGAAGGAAGGAGAATGAGGGTTGTACTGTTTTTCTGTCTCATGTCTATAAAACAAAAAACAGCAATGCAACAATAAGAGTATTCACAGCTTATAAAGGTTATCCAGCAGCCTAGTTGAAGAGCCACCAAGACAACACAAATTAAATGTTACAAATTGGTTTATTTATGGACATTTTGCAGACAGAAACATAACATTTGATCGATTTCAAAAACATCCGCCCAGACAGTGGATAACGTAGTTTGATCAAACAGAGGTACGAATACGTGGTAGTGTTTTAATCCAACAACAGAAACAACAGGGGTGGTCTTTCAGTCAGAAATATAACAGATAGAGGGAACAGCCTATTCTACCTGACCAGGACATCGTGTCTGTTCTACACAAAATATTTATATCTGAAAGTTCCACGACGTTATCATACTGAACATGGCTGTAGGCTAGCTACTCTCAACCGATGGTGGTGGGGAGAGTTTGAGCTGGGAAGTTCTCCGCTGTGGAATATACTCCTCTTCCAGTTGGGAGGGGTTTTAGGAGGCCGCGCTTCTCGTTGCCATGGCAGTGGGAGATTTCCGACAGGATGGCCAACTGGAGGACAAGACCAGACATGATAAAGATCAGAGAGATGAATGCATGGGATTAGTGTCAGGGTAAAAAAACTGGTGAGGGATAGGAAAATAAAGAGAGAGACAGAGAGAGAGATAGGCCTTTAAATTTCTGTTCTTCTGCTATCATTACACCTTCTTCTCATCTCCTCTCACACTCTTCCCCCTTCCAACACCAACAGTGATTCTCCACCCTCTCTCCATCTCTTCTACACTCAATCTACAGGAGGGCGAGGAGGCTGACTGACATCTACCAGGAGGGCGAGGAGGCTGACTGACATATATAGGATGGAAGAGGAGGCTGACTGACATCTATAGGAGGGCGAGGAGGCTTGACGTGCATCTCTATAGGAGGGCGAGGCGGCTGACTGACATCTATAGGAGGGCGAGGAGGCTGACTGACATCTATAGGAGGGCGAGGAGGCTGACTGACATCTATAGGAGGGGGAGGAGGCTGACTGACATCTATAGGAGGGGAGAGGAGGCCTGACTGCATCTATAGGAGGGAGAGGAGGCTGACTGACATCTATAGGATGGAGAGGAGGCTGACTGACATCTATAGGAGGGAGAGGAGGCTGACTGCATCTATAGGATGGAGAGGAGGCTGAACTGACATCTATAGGAGGGAGAAGGAGGCTGACTGATATTATGGGTGTTTTCTGTTAAGAGAATGTGTTTCTTGTTAAAAGGCTGAATAGCACTAAAGGCAGTAAAGCAAAGGCACCATGTTGTAATCCTGGGGATAAGTGGATTTATTGGTATAATCCTATAATGTCCCGTAGCAATATTATAGTCTGATTACGGCATGTAGCAATCTTATAATTGCCTATAGTAAATCTGTGCTTATTATTTTCTGGAAATAATGTACAGGCACGCCACAATATAATTGATCCAAGGAACTAGAGGGGAGGGAAAAACCCACCTAGAGGAAAGAAATTTAGATTTGAAACCATGGTGGAGTAAAACCCAGGGGATATGGTAATAAGCATAAGTGGAGGGACTATGAAACTTGTATTAGCATGAAACTGTATAAAGGAGTGGACTGATGTCTGAGTCCGGCGTTGCTCCATGGACCAACTCGGCTTGTTACTTTGTATTAAAGTCTATTTGAATTCACAGGCTCCGGTAATCAGAGATATTTATTGAAACCAAATATTTCCACGACAACATCTATAGGAGGGAGAGGAGGCTGACTGACATCTATAGGAGGGAGAGGAGGCTGACTGACATCTATAAGGAGGGAGAGGAAAGGCTGACTGACCATCTATAGGAGGGAGATGGAGGCTGGACTGACACTAACAGAGGGAGAGGAGGCCGACTGACTGACATCTTACAGGAGGGAGGGAGGCCGACTGCATTATAGGAGGGAGAGGAGGCCGACTGACATATATAGGAGGGAGAGGAAGGCCGACTGACATCTATAAGGAGGGAGAGAGGAGGCCGACTGACATCTATAGGAGGGGAGAGGAGGCCGACTGACATCTATAGGAGGGAGAGGAGGCCGACTGACATTTAATAGGAGGGAGAGGAGGCCCGACTGACATCTATAGGAGGGAAGAGGAGGCCGGACTGACTATATAGGAGGGAGAGAGGCGGCTGACATCTATAAGGAGGGAGAAGGAGGGCCGACTGACTATATAAGGAGGGAGACAGGCGACTGACATCTATAGGAGGGAGAGGAGGCCTGACTGACATCTATCTAGGAGGAGAGAGATGACTGACATCTATCTATAGGAGGGAGAGAGACTGGCTGACATCTATAAGAGGGAGAGGAGGCCGACTGAATATATAGGAGGGAGAGGAAAGGCCGACTGACATCTAATAGGAGGGAGAGGTGGCCGACTGACATCTATAGGAGGGAGAGGTTGGCCGACTGAACATCTATAGGAGGGAGAGGAGGCAGACTGACATCTATAGGAGGGAGAGGAGGCCGACTGACATCTATAGGAGGGAGAGGAGGCCGACTGACATATATAGGAGGGAGAGGAAGGCCGGCTGACATCTATAGGAGGGAGAGGAGGCTGGCTGACCATCTATAGGAAGGGAGAGGAGGCTGACTGACATCTATAGGAGGGAGAGGAGGCTGACTGACATCTATAGGAGGGAGAGGAGGCTGACTGACATCTACAGGAGGGAGAGGAGGCCGACTGACTGAACATCTACAGGAGGGAGAGTGAGGCGACTGACATTATAGGCGGGAAGAGGAGGCCGACTGACTCTATAGGAGGAGAGGAGGGCCGCTGACATCTATAAGGGAAAGGGAAAAGGAGGAAGGCCCGACTGACCATCTATAGGAGGGAGAGAGGCGACTGAATAAGGAGGAGAGCGACTGACATCTATAAGGGAGGGAGCAGACGGCATATGAGGAGGGGGAGGCCGTGACATGCTATAGGAGGGAGAGGAGGTCGACTGACATATTATAAGGAGGGAGAGGAGGCCGGACTGACATCTATAGGAGGGAGAGGAGGCCGACTGCATATCTAGGAGGGAGAGGAGGCCGACTGGACATCTATAGGGAGGGAGAGGAGGCCGGAACCTGACATCTATAGGAGGGAGAGGAGGCTGACTGACATCTATCTATAGAGGGAGATGAGACTGCTGACCATCTAT
>NW_019950275.1:4445-7112 GCF_002910315.2 Salvelinus sp. IW2-2015 | reverse complement strand
CTCCCAGGACACTTTCCACGTCTCCAGGACACTATCCACGTCTCCAGACATCATCCACGTCTCCAGGACACCATCCACATCTCCAGGACACTATCCACATCTCCAGGACACTATCCACATCTCTCGGACACTATAGAAGCTCCAAAGACTTCCACTGTTGACAGGCTTCAATTAACCAAAAAATAACAGAATAAAACAATAATTGTTTCCACGGCCCTCTGGTGATTTGGATCTTTTTAATAACTGTAAAATGCCAGCGCCTGAGGAAAAACCCATCAAACGTGACCTGCATGAAGATTGGCTGAACGGCAACGAGGAACAAGAGAAAGATAATCTGGTTTGAAAAGTCAGAGTTATTTAAGATAAATGCAGGGTAGAAGTGACATTTACAACGTTGACTGGAGGCTAAACAGATGTGTGTGTTCGTGTTGTCTGATTGGTGAGATGACATTTTCAAACGCTGACAGAGAGAGATAGAGAGATGTGAGGGATTCTGGGACGGTGAACAGCAAAGCACTGATAGTGTGATGGATCAGAAAGTGTTAATTTCCCTTGACTTAGTCTGTATGTTGTTGTGTTACAGCCTGAATTCTAAATGGATTACATTGATTTGTTCTCTCTCACCCATCTACACACAATACACCATGAATTTATGTGCCTCTTTCTCAGGAGTGGCTTCCGTCTGACCACTCTCCCATAAAGCCCAGATTGGAAAGGTTCTGTAGAGACTGTTGTCCTTCTGGCAGGTTCTCCCAACTCAGCCAAGGAACGCTGTAGTAATGTCAGAGTGTTCATTGGGTTTTTGGTCACCTCCCTGACCATGGTCCTTCTTGTCCGGTTGCTCAGTTTGGTCGGACGGCCAGCTCTAGGCAGAGTCTTGCTTCCATTCAGCCACAAGAGCATTATTGAAGACGGGCACTGATGTTGGGGCGATAAGGTCTGGTTCGCAGCTCGGCATTCCAATTCATCCTAAAGGTGTTTGATGGGGTTGAGGTCAGGGCTCTGTGCAGGCCAGTCAAGTTCTTCCACACCGATCGCGACGAACCATTTCTATATGGACCTTGCTTTGTGCACAGGGCCACAGAAATCCATTTCACGAAGCTCCCGACGAACAGTTCTTGTGCTGACGTTGCTTCCAGAGGCAGTTTGGAACTCGGTAGTGAGTGTTGCAACCGAGGACAGACCATTTTTATGCGCTACGCTCTTCAGCTTGTGCTCCTAGACATTTCCACTTCACAATAACAGAACTTACAGTAGACCGGGACAGCTCTAGGTGGGGAGAAATTTGACAAACTGACTCGTTGGAAAGGTGGCATCCTATGACAGTGCAATGTTGAAAGTCACTGAGCTCTTCAGTAAGGCCATTCTACTGCCAATGTGCGTCTATGGAGATTGCATGGCTGTGTGCTCAATTGTATACACCTGTCAGCAACGGGTGTGGCTGAAATAGCCAAATCCACTCACTTGAAGGGGTGTCCACATTCTGCTGTCTATATAGTGGATCTGATTCATCACAGTTCTATCCGTGAGATCTAGGGACAGTTCCTCCAGTTCCTCTGACTTCATGGTATAGTTCCTGCACTGTCAACTGTGGGACCTTATATAGAGACAGGTGTGTGTCTTTCTAAATCATGTCCAATCAATTGAATTGGTCCCAGGTGGACTCCAATCAAGGCTGATCAAAGGAAATTGGATCCACCTGAGCTCAATGTGGAGTGACAAAACAAAGGGTTAGAATACTTATGTAAATTAGATATTTATGTATTGCATTTTCAACAAATTAGCTAAAATGTCAATTGAATCCATTTATAATTCAGGCTGTAACGCGACATGATGTGGAATAAGGGGTGTGAATACTTTCTGCAGGCRCTGGATTTCTCTGTGGTTGTGTATGTTAATATTCTATTTTCAATGTTTTAGTTTGTATGTCATAGTTACAGCGAATGAGTGTGTGTAGGCTTGTTTGTGTATGCCGGTTGTGATGGGCTGTGTGTATGCTGTGTGTATGGTGTGTGCATGCTGTGTCTATTGCTGTATGTGTGGCTGTGTGTATGGGTCTTGCTGTGGTGGTAACTTGATTAAAATGAGTCATGGTGGATTAACAGGTTATGACCGAGAGCCTGCTGGACGTCAATGTCATAATTACCACCCGGCACCACAGATAGTCTGCGTCCCAAATGGACGCTCCCGATTACCTATAGAGTGCAGTATGTTTGTAGTGCACTACGTAGGGAACATGGTCGATTTGGGACACAGACAGAGTCAATAACATCCAGCTATCTAGTGTCACATAACAGTCATCTTCACAAGGCCACCACAGTCTGGACAACAGAGAGAAAATAACTAACAGATAAACAGTGAGAGAATTCAATTGAGAGAGTAAAGAGAACGAGCGACTAAGAAAGAGAGAGAGAGAGACGACGCGACTAAGAAGAGAGAGAGAGAGAGAGAGAGAGAGAGAAGGAGAGAGAGAGAGAGAGAGAGTAAGAGAGACGAGCGACTAAGAAAGAGAGAGAGAGAGGACGAGCGACTAAGAAAGGAGAGAGAGAGGTAAGAGAGACGAGCGACTAAGAAAGAGAGAGAGAGAGAGAGAGTAAGAGAGACGAGCGACTAAGAAGAGAGAGAGAGAGAGCGTAAGAAGAGACGAGCGACTAAGAAAGAGAGAGA
>NW_019950275.1:0-4052 GCF_002910315.2 Salvelinus sp. IW2-2015 | reverse complement strand
GATCAAGCTCGCCCTCCGCCGGCATCCAACACTGAAAAACTGCTTACCAGCCTCAGAGAGAACGACACGCAGTTTTACGGTCAAATATCTCAGATAGTCCCACCCCAGAAAATCTTTGGGCTAGATTCCTATCTCAACAGAGCCCTGTTTTCAGTTTCCTCGCAGGATGGTTTGTAAGCGAGTCCTGTCCGGTCTATTGTACCTCCACAAGAGGAAAGAAATGATGCCACCAAAGACCAGCATCTCCCAGTCTCGGTATCCCATTCTCTTGTCATCCCTGATCTGTTAGAACACCAATTTCCCACCTAAATACTGTACAGAACCAAAGAGCTTGCATTATCAAAATTACCTCTCCAGAAGGAAACATATTTCACTTTAGCATATTTCGTAATTTTGTATCACGATAAGGATGTGTTAAGAGTTTTGTATCATCTCCGGTGTAATGACTTCCGTCCTCTCTCTCTCTCCATGCTCAGAGTTATTGTAAGGGGTACGTTGCTGAGGCTGGGGGAGGGCAAAGTAGATTCTCTTTCAACGGTTCTGCACGCTACTTGGTTGCACAGCGTGCATCTCTAACACCCAATGAAGGCTTAAAATAAGACTTTTTTAAAGCACAGAGCAGCCAGGAGCTGTCCAAGGCGCTCGCTGAACACAAGCACACAGACACAAGCACACAGACACAGACACAGACACAGGACACAGACACAGACACCAGAAGAAGAACACAGACACAGACCAACAAGACACAGACACAGACAGACAGAAACCAGAAACAGGACAGACAGACAGAACAGGGGACAGACAAGACAGACAAGACAGAGCAGACAGAGACAGAGAGAGACTGTATTTCCATTGAACAATAATACACTGTCCTAATTGATTGCTGAAAAAAATATATCATGGACAGATTCCAGAGTAGGTTATTATTTAAGAATTCCATAAACATGTGTGGAAAGCAGCGCTGGGGAAGAAACTATAGTGCACCCCTTTGCGCACAGAATACCAACACATTGGCGATTCCAATAGAGCCCCTTGCGTTGAAAGAAAATACATTTGATTTAAGATCGCTTATAGTTTACATTTAACAATAATAATTTGAGTGTGACGCAGAAAAAAAAACATTGTTAAAAATCAAAATATCCCTCTAATTCGCGACCCAGGTATTCATTATTTATCAACCGACCTTTTGTTCTGAATCTTAAAAATAACAAGCATTATTTGTTGCATGTTGAAAACAAAACATTGGTGTCTGGGCTTAACGAAGGTGAAATCACTTGAAACTCTGACCATGGAGAGAGAGACAGGAACCTGAGGACTGACTGCTGAGACAACATGTCCCCTTCCCAGGAACCTCTACGTACTTAATAGGGTCCTCCGTCATGTTGAGCCCTGGATCTGCGTCGCGTTTCTGTCGGTCACACAGGAGGACACAGACACGCCTGCACTTTGGGAGAGTCTAGGACGGAATAAGTAGGGAAGATTCTTGGCCCTAGCCCCCAGGTCTGGAATGAGCAGCAACGGAGATTGAAAATAAATATATTTCCCCGGGTGTGTTAATGTCTTTTTACATACACTGGGTAGGAAGGCTGAGAATAGCGGCTTTAATTGTCATTCACATCTAACAACAAAATCAAACAGTATTACTTTTCTGGTGAATAGAGGTTTTTTCCTGAAAATCACTAGGCACTGATCTCTATACTGGGAGTGACGCTCGAACTGTCAAGAGGTGCGTTTTGGTTAACCAGCATACATGCTTTGGATACCGACGGTTCCCACAATTTCAATTTGAATGGAGACGTTGTGGGACACGCTCAAAACCTCACCTTCCCAATTGTCTGTGTGAATCTGTGGTCTTAGCGTTGTCAAGCTTGTCCCCTTCGCCGATAGTCGAAATCCTCCGGAACAGTAGTATTGGAACGGCCACCAATGATCTCTGGAATGTTTTCATTGACGTCAGTTATTATTTTAAGATCAAAACCACCCCACAATATGCCCATCCCCATCTCTGGCGTTGCCGTTTGTCTTAGGCAATAACTGTCCCAAAAAATACATGGGAATAACGTTTTTTCATTATGATCTAGATTAGGCAACCTTTCTTACTAATATAAAATTTACCCCAGATAAAAACTATTGGTACATTTTACTATATTTCGAAAAAATGTTGCCTTATCATGTAGTCTTAGGCATAAAAACCCGTAATATGAATCGTACACAGAAAAACACTGCTCTCCGAAATAATATCCCCTTACGTCGAATTCCACCATTTCGTGTTCCTTCATCTGACTGTGGCTTCTTTATCCTCGCGGGAGGTTATAAAATTTTTGATACATTTTAGAATTGATTCAACCGCTATAGGCGACCTTAAGCAACATTTGTTTCCTGTTCATAAAATCACGCTTTACTTTTCCAAGATCTGCATAATTAATGCTGTCTCTCAACAGTGGTGCGTTCTCTCGATTTAAAAATTTATCAACGGGCAACGGCCCCCTCACAATACTGTGTAGTCTCAGAGGTTTCCTGTCAGTCCCCCCCTCACCCCCCCCCCCCTCATCTACACTACAGCGGTGAGAATCAGCTTGTGAACAGACTGCTTCTCCCGGTCAAAATGTTTTTCCAGTACCAGTTCTGGGAATTTAGTCCCATCCCAGTGGTTTTTGACATTCAATTTCAAATGTTCGTTAATGTTAATGCTGTAAGAGAGTGTTGTATTTGCAGCTACATCAGAATTCAGTGCACGTTCGAGTGGAAATCGTGAGCCTGGGTCTTCAGCCCCCTTTTTTTCGTAAGAAAACAGGGAGAATTGTCATTAATATCCCTGCATTTCAATCTCGACTCGGTGCAGCTGCAAATTATTTTATATCACTACCTCCAAAGGCAATAGACACGGAACTCTTTGTCCACACATATCCTCTCTGTCTATCCTCTCACTGACGACCAGCTCTCCAAATCCACTCTGAAATACTGCTTACCAGCCTCCGAGGTTATCCGTAATTTACGACGGTAAATCTCAGATAGTCCCAACCCCAGATCTTTGGCTAGATTTCCTATCACAGAGCCCTGTTTCAGTTCCTCCGGGATGATGTAGCGAGTCTGTCCATCTATTGTAAGCAACAAGAGAAAGACATGGTGCCACCATAGCAGCACCTGCCACACACCCAGTCTATTCCACAACACATCAAAACCTTTATATTATTCCATCCAACATTCGGCCTCTCGCAGGAGTGGAAATAATCAATCAGTAATCCAACGTGTCTCATATTTTACAGTGATGGGGAAGTTTTTTGTCAATGCGCATCCTTCTCTGGGAGGGTTACAGTTCTGAGTCTGGGGGGAGGGAGTAGATATCTTTGTACAGTTCTGCACGCTATTGATGCACAGCATCTAATATGAGTTAAACATCAGGATTTAGCTGTCATTTATAGCTACAGTGAAAATATCAGCACGTTGGAAACCGATGAAGCACCATAGCAATTCAACATGAGAAAAAACACAGTTCTCCATTTCATGTTAATACTAGTAGTACTGCTACTATACAATTTACATTACTCACTATTAGTAGCCGATAATGATCTATTATCATTATCAGCTGGTGAAGGATCTAAATGTTCTTATTAAATTGTTATAAATTAATTACAGATGGAATACTAGTATGTGCACAGCTGTACTGTAAATCAGGTATTATAGGTTGTAAAGTGGTGGTTCTAAACCTCTAGGTATCAGACTCTGTATCCCCACGGTCTCAATGCTTCCTGARGTCTGTGTGGGAGACAAAGGCTCTCCGTTGCCGTCCTGTGGTAACAGAAAGCAAGCGCAGCCTGAGCACGTCATCAGAGCAACCCACGTGGCTCCGAATAAAAATACATCCCACAAGCCGTCTTAAAAATATCTGCATGAGGTCTGTAGAGCAAATGAACTCTCCGTTGCCGTCCTGTGGTAACAGAAAGCAAGCGCAGCCTGAGCACGTCATCAGAGCAACCCACGTGGCTCCGAATAAAAATACATCCCACAAGCCGTCTTAAAAATATCTGCATGAGGTCTGTAGAGCAAATGAA
>NW_019950274.1:0-8626 GCF_002910315.2 Salvelinus sp. IW2-2015 | reverse complement strand
TTCCTCCTTCATTCCTTGTCTCTTGTAGGTATTTTCCTGTTGGGTTGAATTTCCTCCTTCCAAACCCTAAACCCTACTTCTCTCCCCTCTCCTGTCTCAGGTCTTCCGTGTATGTGCTTTGACTGTTCTTACATCACTATATCCATATCTGCTTCCTTCTCCCCATCCCTGCTCTACTGCTTTCTGTCTCCTCTGTTCATTGAATCTCTCCCTCTCGTACCCTCATAATAACCTATCTTCCTTTCGGTCTCCTCTCCCTCTCCTCTAGTCGTTCCCCTCTTCATTGTGGTTGATCTCTCCCACCCTATACCTCCGTCTACCTCATCTACTCTCCTGTTTAGCCGTTTTCTTGTGGTTGATCTCCTCTACTCTCCTTATACCAGCCTTACCCTTCTCGTTCCCCCTACTCCACTGTATTGTCTCTTGTTGGTTGTGATCTTCCTCTTCCCATCCCTCTCCTATCTCCACTTCACCTTAATCCCTCGTCTCTATCATCCCCTTCACATCTCTTGGTTAGTGGGCTCTTTCTGTGGTCTGAACCTCTTCTCTCTCTCTCCTCTCATCTCACCCTTACTCTCCTCTCGTCTCCCTTACCCCTCTGTTAAGGTTCTGTTTGCTGTTGTGATTCCCTCCGTACCCTAACTCCTACCTTCCTCCCTTCCATCCCTCCTGTAGGTTCTGTGGTTGATCTCTTACCTAATCCTTCCATCTCTCCTCTACCCTAACTTCTGTCATGTTTGCTGTGCTCTGCACTCTCTCCTCCTCTCCTTACATCCCTACTTCCATCTTTCCTCCTCCCGTACGGTATCTCCTGTTGATGATTCCTTGGTTCACTACCCCTCCTCTCTCCTCATTCCTCGTCCTACTATCCTTATATGCTTACTTCCTCTCCCCCTCCTGTTGGTTCTGTGGTTTGATTCTTCCCTCCCAACCCTCTCACCCTCACTCTTCCCTTCTCATTCTCTCGCTCCTCCGTCCTCTGATATAATTGCGTTTTCTTGTGGTCTTGGTCCTCATAATTCTCCCTCCACCTCTCCTATAATTACCTCAGATACCTATACTCCTTTCTTCCACTCTCGTTCTTGCTACGGTGTCTGTGGCCGTATCTCTCTCCATGCTTCCTTCTCAAATGGAGATGCATCCGTCCGTCATAGAAGGTTTTCTGTTTTACCAGCTGCCTGGCTGCTTTCTTGTTCCTCCTCTGTCACCCCCTTCCCTGTGGTGAGTTTAGCCGGCTCTCCTCTCTCATCTTTCCTAACTCCTCTTCTCCAGTTTCTCTCTCTCTATTTCATCTCTCTCATTCTCTCCTATCTTCTTCTGCTATCCTCTTACTCTCTAGCCTCTTTCACTCTCTCTGTCTCCTCTCTCTCTCTCCTCTTCCCTCCTCTCTTCCTGTTCATCTTCTCCTTCCGTTCTTCCGCCTTCAGTATTCTCCCTTCGGTTCCTCCTCCTTCTCCTCCTTCCTCCTCCTCATCTTCATTACTCTCTCCGTTCCCCTCTCCTATCATATATCTTTTCCTTGCTTTCTTCTCCCCTCTCTTCTCTCCCTCATTTCATTTCCTCTCCGTTCTCCTCGCTTCTATTTCTTCCTCTCATATGTTTTCTCTGTTCCATCTTCTCTCCTTCCTTTCTCTCCCTTCCATTCCTCGTCCTATATTCTTGTCTCCCTCCTCTCTCCTTCTTCCTCCGTCCTATATCTTTCCCGGTCTCCACTCCCTCTTCTCCTTCATTTGTCTCTTCTCTCTCTCTCTTCCCCTTCCGTTCTCTTCATATCTTTTCATTTTCTTGTCTCTCCTTCTCTCTTCTCCCTCCTTCCCCATACTCATTCTCTTCACTTTTTTCTCTCGTCTATATTCTTGTTTCTACTCTTCCATCTCCTCTCCTCTCTTCCTCATTTCATCTTCCTACGTCTATGATGTTTCTTCTTCCGTTTCTCCTCTCTCCATCCTCCTCTCTCTCCTTCGCGATTTTCTCGTCTCTAATCTCCTAATCCCTCCCTGGTCTTTTCTTCTGTTCTCCCTTCCATCTCTTCTCTCCCTTTCATTTTTCTCTCCGTCTCATCTCCCTTAGTCATCTGGGTCTTATTCTCTTCTCTAGCTTTGTTCTTCCTACTCCTCGGGTTCTCGTCATCCCTGCTCTCTTCCCTCTCTTCTCCCTTCTTATTAAATTCTCCTCATTCGTCCTGATGGGAGGGTTTTATTGGGCCTAGAAGATTTCGGGGTTCTGGGCCTACTCATCACTAATCCTAATTTTATACTCGTTCTCTTAATGAGTTTTGGTCTTGTTCTCGCAACTCGCTCCATTCATCGTTAAAATCTCTCTTACAAATTTCTTTCGCAAATATAGGACCATAAAAGTGACAATTATCTTGCGCTCCCACTTCCTCATCCTCCTTCCTAATCAATATGTCTTCTACCCCGCTCCGCGATTATTTCATTGGTCTCCTCTCTCATTTCCTTCTAAATCTCCTCGTCCTACTATTCTTGTGTCTCCCTCCTCTCTCCTCCTTCTTCATTCCTCGTCCTAATAATAGGGACGTTGTCAAAAGTAATTTCACTCAAGAACACCTTTTGCGGTCTCAATACTTCTTCCATTACCTTTTCTAGTTCTATTTACTACGTGTGTTGTAATGATGTGCAAATAGTTTAACGATAATGTCTCTTGTAAATAACCTTGGCCTCTTGCCTCCTCTTCTTCCTTGTGTTATGGCATCCCTACCGAGGTCTACCCTCATATAATCGTGGATATATCTCCCCTCTTTCTCAGTGCATTCAGCTGATATACAGATTAATCCGTTTTTCCTTGCTCCCTAACCCTATTTCTTGTTCTCCATTCCTCTCCATAACTTTCCATCATCCCTCGTCCCGACTATTCTTGGTCTCCCTTAACCCTCTCGTCTCCTTCATTCTTGTCCCTATATCCTGAATAGATTTCTATCGATTGCACCTCATTCTTGTTACAATGTCGGCCTTTGCTCTCCATTCTCGTCCTACCTAGGGAGGGTGGTACTGTCTCATATGAGTGGTCTGATCATGCCCATCCTCTCTCTCCCTTCAAATTTTGTATAGCTCGTTCGGTCTGGGATAGCCGAAGCGTTATTGCGCTTTGAAGATCTGTACTTTTCCAACCATCCTCTTCATATACACATTGGGTTCATAAATCGCTCTCACATCCCCTATATTCTTGTTCTCCCTCCTCTCTCTCCTTCAATTCCTCGTCCTATTATCCTGTTCTCCCTCGCCTCCTCTCTTCATCCTCGTCCCTATAGATACCCATTTTTCTCTTGGGGGCCCTTTCTCGTCTCCTGTGTATTTCGCATAACAGTCATCATGTGGTTTAATTTTCATCCTCCTTCGATATTCTCAGACTCTCATCTCTTCCTTTCAGCCTTCAGTTGGTTGTAAGAATTTTAGGCGGAATCCTTGGCATCGTCCAAGTCTGCTCTGCCATGCTCACGATAAATGTGCTTGGTTCTCGTTGTTCCTCTCTCATCTCTCCCTCATGTCCTCCTGTAAACACAAGCCGAGAGCACGAAACTGGCCCTTTTTTACTGAGGCCGAGAAAAACTTTGGCCCATATTAGTTAGAAAGCTCTCCAATCTGAAGGATGTTTCTATGTTTCTTCCATACTTATCTAATGTAGGTATGACAATTCTTGGTTTTGAGTTCCTGTCATGACGAGGTGTTTCTCACTCTTGTGATCCTCTAAAGAACCTCACAAAAGTGAATAAAATTCGGAAAATACGGGAAAAAAGGAGGGAATCATTGGGAGGGTGCTGTGCTATATACTTGGGGTAGCTCTTGTATTGTTTATTGACAGATTGGTTTTTGGGTTTTCTTTTTTTATTAAATCCTACTTCAAAATGGTGATCCAGTTAATCCATACATTCGGGGTCAGTGGGATGTGCATACCAAAATTCATGTTACGTTCCACTCTGTATTCCCCACTTTGGGAGATTGGGCGGTAAGAAACGGAGTACCTAGATCCTTGGGCACATTGGTCGTCTCCAGAATGTTCAACCGGAGAAAGAGGCCCACAGAGAGAGCACAGAGACAAACAGACAGACACACAGACACAGACACGACAACATTTGGACAACAGAGGGCAGACGAAAAAGACTAGTACACAGTACCAGAACTTTGGGGTAGCGAGACCAGACGAGCTAGGAGGACAGAAAGGGAGGGAGACAGACAGACATCGACAGAGCCAGACAGACAGACAAGACAGACACAGAGAGAGACACCACACACGGACGGGTAATGTTCCACATGAGAAGAGGACTACTACTTACATTCTATGAGGTACTGTAGAGGCCAGAAGGGCAGACAGACACGCAGAGACAGACGAGGACGACAATGGGACTCAAGATGAGGGGAAGTATGTAGTCAGACACTCATGGACCGAGTCCTCGGACAGCTACGCAAACCCTAAGATCTTATGGGAAAACAGCCCCACACAGACAGAACTACAGAACTCAGATTTGACTTAACCTGGGGAACAGATCTAGACAGACATAGTACACAGACAGGTAAACACAGACGGAGAGAGCCACAGCAGCGCAGTACGAGACAAGAGGGGACAGAAAAAGACAGTACGGGACACGAAGGAATGCTAGAGACTATCGGGCTCGCTAGATGAACCGCCCCTAGACTGGGAGGAGGGTTACATGTCCGATGCCCACCATGACTAGCTATCCACTTGGGGTTCGCGAAGCGATGGAGAAATGGAATCACGGGATGTCAAATCCCAAAAGTGTGGGTCAGGAGATCGTAAGGAAATCATGAACAACTGAGAGGCTTTGGACTTTGACCTTCCCTATCTAGTAAATAAAGAGATGAGGAGGGGCACGTAACTTTGCTCGATGTGTCACACAGAATGCCATCTGAAGGCATCCTGTGCTTAACGTTCTTCAGTTCCTGTGAGAATAGTGTTCCCACCCCCCAGGCCTACTGGGAGCTGGGATGGCACCGGACCGGGTTCTCCTAGTTGGCCACAGAAATACCAGATTGTGTACAAAAAGAGAATAAGTAGGGCCACAGATCTAGTTTGAATAGTATTAATGAATTTGACACAGTGAAGATGGTGCAAGGTGGGGAGGCTACTAAGGTGGGCCATAATCCTACCCTTTGGTTCCTCGTTTCTGTCTTCCTTAACCCATAGGACAGAACACCTCAAATCAAGTCCTTACCTTGTTTGGGGGTAACGTGGAATCAATTAATGGTTGTAGTGAGGGTGGTCATTTATTCTTGGTGGAAAAGATTTCCTCATAATGGCTTGGATCACGCGCAGATCAAGACCATGCCCAGGTTTTTTTGGGTCTCGTAATGGTGTTTTTTTCTGTCGGGACTTAATTTATATTGGTAGCTCACCAAAGGTGAAGTAAATTGTGTTTCGGCAGGCATCAAAGATGGTTCAAAAACTTTAACAGGGGCAAGCATTGGACACTCGTGTTTTTTGGCTCCAGAATAAGTTTGGATGGAAATCTCGGATGGTAGGGTAGGTCCAAGTGTGCGAAACCTCAACTAACGGGAAATGCAGAGAAGACGCCAGTCAGAACTCAGCTTTATTACTTACAACCAGCGGGGTGTCATGAAACCTCTTTTCGGGGCATCCTGTCAAGCCGTGGCTGTCTGTTATGCAACCTGCAAGCAGCAAAACCGAAACTTACTGCATAAGGTACCAGACATCTATTTCCTTTTCACGAACTAATAAAGTATTGTGCAACCTCATTCCTTTATTAATTCATCCATGGCCCACACACAGCAAAAAACACACCTCCTCCCTCGTCTTCCTTCTCTCTCTCGGGTCTCTGCTCTCACTTCACTATCCTACTTTCTTGTCTGCACTCTAGCAAGGCCTCTTCCTCGCTCTCTCAAAATGGTCTTTACCTCTCTTCTTCTGGCTCAACGAGCTGGGGCTTTCCTGTACTCCTAGCTCATTTTCACTCAGTCAGCTGGTCTTCTTTTCCTTCTGGGTCCTTCACTCACCGCTCCTCGGTGGCGACGTCCTCGCTCCCTAAATACCCAGAGGAATACGAGAGAGGACAACATAAGTGAAAAGACATTCGCTATTAGACCTAGTGAAGACCGACAGACTAACACCCTCCCCTCACAATAAGGACTGACTCTAAACAAGTAGGACTGACCCTACAGTAAGGACTATAACACCTACAGGTAGGTACTATGACCCCTACAGTAGGACTGACCCTTTAGTTAGTGGGAACTGATCCTCTTACAGGTAGGACTGACCGCCTATACGTAGTACTGACACCCCTATGGTAAGACTGACCCCTACCCAGGTAGAACTGCACCCTATACAGGCACAAGCACCTGACCCCTACAGTACCAAAACTGACCCGCTACAGAAGACCTGACCCTAACATGCTAAAGACTGACCTATCACAGAGATGAAACTGGACCCGCTCACCCTACAGTATACTCTCTTGACATACTGACAGTAAGCACTGACCCCTACCAGTAGGACTACCCCCTACCAGTCACAGACTCCGACAACTCCTTCAACAGTACAGACTCCTGATTCTGCGCTACAGTAAGACTCGAAACCCTATCAGTAGGAAACTTGACCCTATAGTAAGACTTCGAACCTCCTACCCTACAGTAGGCACTGGGACCCCTAACAAGATAAGAACTGACCCTACAAGGTACGACTGTGACCCTACAAGTAAGGACTGACTGACTGACCCTACAGTAAGACTGACCCTACAGTAAGACTGACCCTACAGTAGGACTGACCCTACAGTAAGACTGACCCTACAGTAAGACTAACCCTACAGTAAACGGACCCTACAGTAAGACTGACCCTACAGTAAGACTGACCCTACAGTGCAATGACTCCTCTAGAAAACACAGTGTGACCAATGAGCAGTTAGTAGAAAAGGAAAAGCCTCATTCTCTGGAAATGGTCTTCAGTAGTTTAATAAATGAGCAGCAGTCCCAGCAGGAGATAACATAGTCTGTCTGTCCACTGCTCATTTCTTGTTAAAACCCTTTCCAGGAAGTAAGGGGTTTCCCTTTTCTAGTTCATGACCTTTAAACCCTGCACTCAAAGACCTGTTCCCAGGTCTGTCCTTAAAACACTGTACTCAAAGACCTGTTCCCAGGTCTGTCCTTAAAACCCTGCACTCAAAGACCTGTTCCAGGGTCTGTCCTTTAAACCCTGCACCCAAAGACCTGTTCCAGGGTCTGTCCTTTAAACCCTGCACCCAAAGACCTGTTACAAGGGCTGCCTCCCAATTTTCCTAAAGTGTGCATTTGTACAGTCCCTCTCCGGCATTTAAAAGCATAGGATTGAAGGGGGCTTACACCATTGTTAACTTCTTATGGCTAGGGGGCAGCATTTTCACGTTTGGATGAAAAGCGTGCCCAGAGTAAACTGCCTGCTACTCAGTCCCAGTTGCTAATATATGCATATTATTAGTAGATTTGGATAGAAAACACTCTGAAGTTTCTAAAACTGTTCGAATGATGTCTGTGAGTATAACAGAACTCATATGGCAGGCAAAAACCTGAGAAATATCCAACCAGGAGGTGGGAAATCTGAGGTTTGTAGTTTTTCAACTCTTGGCCTACACAGTGTCTATGGGGTCATATTGCACTTCCTAAGGCTTCCACTAGATGTCAACAGTCTTTAGAACCTTGTATGATGCTTCTACTGTGAAGTGGGGGCGAATGAGAGGGGATTGAGTAAGGTCTCTCCCAGAGATTCACGAGCTGACCATGCGCGTTCACGTGAGAGCGACCTGCTTTCCATAGCATTTCTGAAGACAAAGGAATTCTCCGGTTGGAACATTATTGAASATTTATGTTAAAAACATCCTAAAGATTGATTCTATACTTCGTTTGACATGTTTCTACGGACTGTAATATGACTTTTCGTCTGAACTTTTGCCTGGACCTGCCCGCGCGTCGTGAGTTTAGATTGTGTACTGAACGCGCGAACAAAAAGTAGTTATTTGGACATAAATTATGGACTTTATGGAACAAATCAAACATTTATTGTGGAACTGGATTCCCCTGGGAGTGCATTCTGGTGAATGAATCAAATCACCAAGGTAAGTGAACTATTTATAATGCTATTTCTGACTTCTGTTGACTCCAACATGGGATATCTCGTTTGGGTTGTGTTGGTCTCTGAGCGCCGTCCTCAGATTTATTGCATGGTGTGGCCTTTTCCCGTATAGTTTTTTTTGAAATCCTGAACACGCGGTTGCCATTAAAGGAGCAAGTATATCTTTTTTAATCTCGTGAATAACACTTGTATCTTTTATCCAATATTTATTAAATGGAGTATTTCTGTGATTTGATGTGGCTCTGTGCAAATTCCACGGGAAATGTGTTGGAGGCAAAGCCAAATGTAAACTGAGGTTTTTGGATATAAAATATGAACTTGCATCGACAACAAAACATAATGTATTGTGTAACATGTTGTCCCGGGAGTTGTCATATGATGAGGAATATCAAAAGGTTAGTGATTAATTTGATCAATATTTTCTGGCTTTTTGTGACCCTCTCTTGGTTGGCAAAATCCGCTGTACTGCTTTCCTGTGACTCGTTTCTGACCTACACATAATGATAATGTTCCTGCTTTCCGCCCGAAAGCCCTTTTT
>NW_019950273.1:0-8628 GCF_002910315.2 Salvelinus sp. IW2-2015 | reverse complement strand
CTAATTGGTTCTAATTGTGCCTCTAATGGGACGTTAATTGTCCCCTCCTATGTGGGTCTCGTGTGGTCTCTAATTGGGCGCTCTGATGGGGCAGTAAATGGGATCTCTAATTGGGACTCTGATGGGGGCTTAATTGGGTCTTCTGATGGGTATCTTCTAATTGGTACATGGATGATCTTTCTGGTGGCATATGGAGCTATCTTGATAATGACCTGCAAGGCACTGCTTATGTTTAATGGCGCAATGAGCTGCTATGATGGCCCAGATCGCATTACTGGAGCTGTGTGGTGAGTAACTCTACATACGTTGTGGTGGTGCTACCAGGTAAGTACTACTGTTTGGTGGTGCTGCTACCTATGCTACCGATCACCTGTTGTGATAGTGTGCTTTACCAGTTAGAACTCCACCGTTGTGGTGTGCTGACAGGTAGTAATCCACCCGTTTGTGGTGGTGCTACCAGGTAGTAACTCTAACTGTGTGGTGGTGTACCACGGTAGTAACTCTACCGTTGTGATGGTGCTTACCAGGTAGTAAACTCAACCTCTTGTGATGGTGCTACCAGGTAGTAACTTGAAGCGGGTGTTAAGGTAGTACTACGTGGTGTCTACGGTATATGCTACCTTTAGTGAGTGCGCTGCTACAGGTAGTACATCTACCTGTGTTGTGAGTGGTCTCATGATACGTAACTCTACCCTGTGGTGGTGCACCAGGTAGTAAACTTTACCTGTTGTGTGTGTAACCCGGTAGTACCTCTACCTGTGATGCGTGTAGCCATTGCCAACAAGTGAGGATGGCGTTTCACTTGCGAGGGACGAGTAAAAATCATATCTTCTTGAGGAAAAGATATGATCATTAGAAGCAAATACGGACTCCTTTGTAAATTGCATAGTCCATCCAAAGTTCACCTGCCTGAGTTCTGCACACTCTGCCAGACTAAGGGATCAAGCGAGACAACTACAGATTTTTAGTCATATTCTCTTGAGTCCAGATGAAATAACATGCTCTAAACCTTCAGAGGTGCATACTGGATCCCTAATTCAACCTAAACTACTTAACACTTTTGTCGAACTAGGGGGAGCTGTTGTAGCATTAATTTTTTTTTTACATTTCCAAAATAAACTGCCTCGTACTCACTGCTTCGATCGTACAATATGCATATTATTATAGTTGGATAGAAACAGTCTATAGTTTCTATTGAGAGTTGAAATTTGTCCTGAGTAGGTAAGAACAATTTCCACAGCAACTTTTCATGACAGGTTCAATTTCAGAAATTTGTAAGCTCTGATCTTTGGGTCTGTATATAGGCCACAGTGAATGATATGAAGGAACCGACCATGCCTACGTTTTCCTCTTAGGGTGTCGTGTACTCATCAACTGACTTTTCAATGTACACTGCTGATGACTTACACATTATAAATGAAAAAATGTACAGAGACCCCTCTTCTCTAATGTGGCGCCTCAAGCTTAGGCCTGCGACCGTGTCTTGTAGTCAAATGCGTTTTGCTTAACCAGGAATATTTTCTCGGTCTGTTTTCAGGTTATATGTTGTTTAAAAACATCATAATGTAGTGAATTTGAACCGGTTTTATATCAATTGATATAATCGTTAGTGCGATTTTGAGGGAATTTCTTTTTGCGTCTTGAAGAGTTGGACACACGTTTTAGGAGCGTCCGTTGGTGATGGACATAGTTGAGCGAACAGAGACATCTACGAGCACAAAAGACGTTTATACATAGAAAGGATAGCAATGCCCAGAATAGATGAGAAATAAGCTCAAAGTAGCAAATTTAATATGAAAACCAGTGTTCTGTCGAAATATCTTTAAACCATCATTCGCCTTTGTTGTATAGCTTCATGCCACACTGTATTGAAAATAAGGATAATTTAAAAATGTAAATCGCGGTTGGCATTAAGAACTAAATTTGTTTTCGATTTCCTGTAACCTGGTATTTTTTACGTCAAGTATATATTAGCTTTCAATTAAACTAGGAATCACTGATAGATGACGTCAAGACATATTGAGGCTTCGAATTTCTAGTATTTTTTTGTGTAAGTTCACGGTTTTTGTATGGCTAATATGCACTTTTCGAACACACTGTTATATGTATATTGTAAAATGATGTTTACAGAGAGTGTCATCGGAAGAATTCTGAGAAGGTTAGTGAAAAAATTAATATATTTTGGTCGGTGATTAGTTATAGGTTTTGGCTGGATCGATGCTCTGGAACGTTTGTTCTGTGGTATGTAATTATGATTTATTGTGTTTTTCGCTGAAAAACGCTTAGAAAATCGGAAATATGGTCTGAAATCACAAAACTGGGGTCTTTTCCATCTGCTGATGTGTCTTTTGTCTATTTTTATGCAAATTGTTTTATGATGAGTAAATTGGTGCATACAGTGCTCTATCTAGTAATTACTAAGTCGATTTGTGATGGTGGGTGCAATTGTAATGTGATTTCTACATTTTGAATAATGCCTTTTTTCTAAACAAAACATCTTCACCCATGAATTATGTTTATCAGATATCTGTACTGAGAGGTTTTCTTTGGTTTTAGTGGATTATCATATCTTAGTTAGCGAATTGGTGATAGCACTGAAGGAGTAAGAAACTGATGGAGTTAGAGGTGGTGTATTTTGCTAACGGTGTTTAGGTAATAGATTTACATATGTTTGTCTTCCACTGAGAACATTTTAAATCTGAATGGTGGCTTTATTCACTATAGATCATGTGTCTTTCATGCTGGTGTTTGGATTGTGTTAAAGTGATAATTTAGATGCTACTATCGTACTTTTGAAAGCTATGCTAGGTATGCTAATTTAGTGTGTGGGGGGTGGGGGTGGCTCACGGATCGGGTTTTTTGCGCAGTAAAAGTTAAAGAGCGCTGCTTATGTGCTTGGCCTCTTGTTGAAATAATAAATGGTCTCTATCCACGGATGTGGTAGCAATCTAAAGTGGCAGTAATAGTCTCTTGAAAAAGCAAACCTTGAGCAGAAAATATAAAAAACTATCGCTATATGTTCTCCATTCCTCTCAATTTTTTTTGAAAAAGCTGTTTGCGAGCAACTATGCCTTCCTGAAGACATACAATATATAGAATTGCTTCAGTCTGGTTTTAGACCACATAGCACTGAGACTGACTGTGAAGGTGGTAATTACTTTTAAATGGGTAGGAACCGGAGGCTCTTGCTCTGTTTGTGTACTAGACTTAGTGTGCTTTTGATTACATCGATACCACAGTTCTTTTGGAGAGATTGGAAACACAAATTGGTCTACACGGACACGTTTGGCTGTTTAGATATTTATTGTCGGAAAGATATAAGTTTGTCTCTGTGAATGGTCTGTCCTTGGACAAACTCTATGTACATTTTGGTGTTCCTAAGTTTCCCGTTTTAGGACACTTTGTTTTTCAACTATATATTTTACTCTTGGGATGTATTCAAAACATAATGTTAATTTGCAATGCTATGCGGAGGAAACACAGCTTGTTACATTTCAATGAAATGGTGAAGCCCAAAATTGCCTCGCTAAGAAGGCTGTGGTTTTCAGAATAAGGGAGGTGGATGGCTGAAAGTTCTACTTTTAAACTGGACAAACAGAGGATGCTTGTTCTAGTGGTCAAGAAACAAAGAGATCTCTGTTGAACTTGACAATTAATTCTTGATGGTTGTAAAGTGTTCAAATAAAACTGTGAAAGGACTCTGGCTTTACTCTGGACTGTTCTCTTTTGACGAACATATCAAGGCTGTTTCAAGGACAGTTTTTTTCATCTACGTAACATTGCAAAAATCTGAAACTTTCTGTCCAAATGAATTGCGAAAAATGTATTATGATTTGTTAGACTACTGCAATGCTCTACTTTCCGGCTAACGCGGCTGACAGCGCTAAATAAACTTTCAGTTAGTGCTAAATACGGCCTGCTAACATCCTTGAGCCTAGAAACAAAAATTTGATCATATCACTCCAGTGCTACCTCCCTACTGGCTTTCCTGTTAAGGCAAGGGCTTGATTTAAGGTTTACTGTTAATTGAACTTAATGGGGGTGCTGTTTCAACTTGGACATTTTATCGTTCCCAAATTAAACTGCCTCGTATTCATTCTTGCCTCGTACAATATGCATATTAATTATTACTATTGCAGGATAGAACAAACTCTAGTTTTCTAAAGCGTTTGAAATTATGTTCTGTGGGATGAACAGAACTCTTTCTGCACAGACTCTCAGGATGGATTTTCTGAAACGCTAGTTATCGGCCCTTAGCTATATCGTCTGTAATTTAAATTCGATATAGGTGTTAGAAAACATCATAACGAAGTTATTTTAAACCGAGTATATCAGTTTATGCGAGTATATTGCTATTTTCGGATTTCTTAGTATTGCGCTTTGAACATTTGGGCAAGTTTGTGGCACATAGCTAATGTTAGCTGTAATTCGAAGTTGAAGACGAGTTTTACAACCAGCAACGATTCTTTTTACAAAGGACCATTGCCAAAGATTGCCTGATGGAAGCTCGTCCAAAAGTAAGAGCTATTTATGATGTTAGTTTCCGTATTTATGTGGAAAAATGTAAAACGCATCTTGTCCGCCATTATGCGCACTAGCGGCTGTAAGCACATCCTATGTCTAGTAAACGTTTAATTTTTAAACAAGAATCTGAACTCGAGCGGTTTGCTATTAGATAAATAATGCATCTTTCATTTTGCGTCCCTCAACACCTGTAAAGTTTTTTAGTCCAGTATTAACGGAATTTATTTATTGATTTAGATTAGGTGCTTTCTAAGAAGTGCTGCCTGCCGGTGGCCAGAGAATGCACTGACACTGTACTGCAAAGAACTGATCACATTGTATGACCCGATTTTGTGCTGCTAAATGATGCCTTTTATTCGAACAAAACCATATGGTCATAAAGTGTAAATATGATGTATACAGGACGTCACCATGACGAAGTATAATCAGAGGTTGTCAAAATATAAAAATATATTTTTGCTTGTATTGTTACGAAAAGATATCGCTAACCTGATGCTGCTGGTAAAAATTAGCTTGTGCTTTCTGGCTATTTGCTTAAGAATCTCATATAATGCTCTAATGTTGTGTTTTCGACTGTAAAAACAACTTAAAAAAATTGACATATTGGCTTGGATTGACACAGATAGATTGGGCTTATCGATTTTCTCATTATGCCTGAGTGCCTGTTATTTTTCAGAAAAATCCTTTTGTAAGATGAGTAATTAGGTATTTGACGTTGGTCTCTGTATAATTATATCTGAGCAGTATCGGCACTAATTTAGTATTGCGAGCATGTGCTCTTAATTGTTAGAAGCTGATTGGAGAATTTATATTAATGACCTGTTCTGAAAATTAATGTCAAAATGGTTTTTTCTAAAAAATAATATCTGCTATAAATTACATAAATAAATGTTATCAGACTCTGATATCATCTATACTGAAAAGATTGTTAGTGATTATCTTGGTTAGTGGCTATTAATTATATCTTTTAATTTGGAATGAATTAGTATGGTATAGGATTGGAGTAAAACTGGTGGCAGTAAAAAAAGTTGGTGTCTTTTTGCCTAACTAGTGGGTTTAGCTAAATAGATTTACATTATTTGTGTCTTCCCCTGTTAAAACATTTTTAAAACTCAGAAATGATGGCTGGATTACACATAGATGTGTATTCTTTTCATCTGGTTGTTTGGACTTGTGATTTTAATGATATTTTAGATGCTAGTATTTTTTACTTGTGACGCTATGACTAGGCCTATCTGCTTAGTCAGCTTTTTACTGTTGGGGGGTGCTCGATCCGGGTTTTGGGAGGGATTATGGGTTAACCTACAAAGCGTTACGATAATAGGAGTACTTTGCATCCTACCAATCTATGTTCCGAGTTGGTCTGACCAGTACATACTCTACATTCGTACGGCATACATGAAGATGGTCAAACGGCAGTGTGTCCAACTTTGACTGGTAGTGATACGTAGTGTTCAATAGTGGGGACGGGATGTCGTTGCTTGGCATTTATTGATGAAGGCCGATGACTGAGGTGGTAATAACTCCTCAATGCGAGATTGGTATGAAGTCACGGAACATTAATTCAAGTTCTGTCTAGCAAAACAGTCTGTAGCGTCCGTGTCATCTGCCCCTTCGCCGTATTGAGGCGCCGAGTATCTGGTAAACTAGTCCTGCTTTAGTTTTTTGCTTGTTAAGCAGGAGGATCAGTGAGATATAATTATGGTCAGGAGGTTTTCTGTGTGGAGTAAAGTGGGGCTAGAGTTTTTCCTTTTCCCCCTCATGGTTTGCAACATGTACATACTGCTGGTGAGAAGAATGAGGTAAAACGGATTAAGGTTTGCCTGCAAATTAAAGTCCCCCAGCCATACTGAAGATATTGCGCCGGGCTTCTGGATGAGATTTTCTTGTTTGCTATTATAGAAGAAATAAAAACTTATTACAGCTCTTGTGTGAGTTGCGTGGTCGGGTTAGCGGCGCAGCATCGGGTTTGTGGTAGGTATTAGACAGCTACGCATAATATAGATGAGGGGCGTGGCGCGTGAGCGCTCGCCCGATACGATCAATAAAGGCACTACATTCATTTTGTAGATAGTGTGGTCTAAGGTTACATGAAGAATCTACCTCAGGCGATGCAATACCTCTTAGACCGTGTCTTTTTAAAAAATAAAAAGAAAAAAAAAATAAAAAAAAAAAAAAGAAAATAAAAAAAAAAAAAAGAAAAAAAATGGTTTATTAGACATCACGCGCGTAGCCAGCTGTTAGTTGACAACTAGACAACAGCTGTTCACCCCTGCCCCTCGTCTTTGGTTTACTAAACGTTAGCTGCGGCTGGTGTCGCTGCCGATGCACAGAAAAACCAACCTCAGGCTCTGTATATCTGTGAACCATAAGTGAAACATACGACTAATGGCGCCGATCGAGATGGCAAGCCTCGCTTCGCGTTCCTTGGAAATATGCAGTATTTTTAGTTTTTTTTAGCGTGTTAATTTTCTTACATCGGTACCACGTACCCGGGTAATCTTAGGTTTTCATTACATACAGTCGGGAGGAACGTACTGAATTATACGATTAACGTCATACGTCACGTCATCCGTTCCTACTCAGGAATACTGACCATTTTTGTATTTACCCCAACCCCTCCTAGCTGTCTTGTTCTTATTTTTTCCTCCCGGAACATACAAGATCGAGAGTGATTGTGAGGGGTCTATCACAGGTGTTTTTTTTGGACTCGTCCCATGCAATACAATGGGCCATCTGTAGATCTGAGCCCAGCGCCGGCGCAGAAGAGTCGGCACTGGGTCGATGAGCGTTGTGCCAGGACAAATTAGAGTCCCCATCAGAGGCCCAATTAGAGGCCCAATTAGAGTCCCCATTAGAGGACCCATCAGAGGTCCCCTTTGTAGGCCATGGTATCACTCTCAGTCCTTCAGGGGGAACAGTAGAAACTGAGCCCAGGTGAATGGTCTTATTGTCTTTCACCATAGTGAACAGGTGAAAGACAGGATTTATTAAAGTGGCCAGTGATTGGGTCTCAATGTAGGCAGCAGCCTCTCTGAGTTAGTGATGGCTGTTTAGCAGTCTGATGGCCTTGAGATAGAAACTGTTTTTCAGTCTCTCGGTCCCAACTGAAGCATCTGTACTGACCTCACCTTCTGGATGGTAGCAGTGTGAACAGGCAGTGGCTCGAGTGGTTGTTGTCCTTGATGATCTTTTTGGCCTTCCTGTGACATTGGGTGCTGTAGGTGTCATGGAGGGCAGGTAGTTTGCCCCCAGTGATGGTTTGTGCAAACTGCACTACCCTCTGGAGAGCCATGTGGTTGAGGCAGATGCAGTTTCCGTACCAGGCTGTGATACAGCTCGACAGGATGGTCTCGATTGTGCATCTGTAAAAGTTTGTCAGGGTTTTGGGTGACAAACCAAATTTCTTCAGCCTCCTGAGGTTTAAGAGGCGCTGTTGAGCCTTCTTCACCACAATGTCTGTGTGGGTGGACCATTTCAGTTTGTCTGTGCTGTGTACGCCAAGGAACTTAAAACTTTCCACCTTCTCCACTGCTGCCCCTTCGATGTCTGCTGTTTCCTGAAGTCCACGATCATCTCCTTTGTTTTGTTGACGTCAGAAAGTCCAGGAACCAAGTTGCACAGGTTGGCTAGAGACCCAGGGCTTCCAGCTTGATGATGAGCTTGTAGGGTACTATGGTGTTTAAAGCTGACCTGTAGTCAATGAACAGCATTCTTACATAGGTATTCTTCTTATCCAGATGGGATAGGGCAGCGTGCAGTGTGATGGCGATTGCATCGTCTGTGGACCTGTTGGGGCGATATACAAACTGAAGTGGGTCTAGGGTGGCCGGTAAGGTGGAGGTGACATGATCCTTGGCTAGTCTCTCAAAGCACTTCATGATAACAGAAGTGAGTGCTACGGGGCGGTAGTCATTTTGTTCAGATATCTTTGCCTTCTTGGGTACAGGAACAATGGTGGCCATCTTGAAGAATGTAGGGACAGCAGACTGGGATAGGGATTGATTGAATGTGTCAGTAAACACACCAGCCAGCTGGCCTGTGCATGCTCTGAGGACTAGGGATGCCGTCTGGGCCAGCAGCCTTGCGAGGGTTAACACGTTT
>NW_019950272.1:0-8631 GCF_002910315.2 Salvelinus sp. IW2-2015 | reverse complement strand
GCCTCCCGATACATCCTGTCTAGGAGCTCTACGGACAATTCCTTCGACCTCATGGCTTGGTTTTTGCTCTGACGTGCACTGTCAACTGTGGGACCTTATATAGACAGGTGTGTGCCTTTCCAAATCATGTCCAATCAATTGAATTTCCCACAGTCGGACTCCTAATCAGTTGTAGAAACATCTCAAGGATGATCAATTGAAACAGGATGCACTGAGCTCAATTTCGAGACTCATAGCAAAGGGTCTGAATACTTATGTAATATAGGTATTTCTGTTTTTTAATACATTTCAAAAAACCTGTTTTCGCTTGTCATTATGGGGTATTGTGTGTACACTAATGAGGATTTTTTTAAATTATTACTTAATCCAGAATAAGGCTGTGACGTACAAATGTGGAAAAAGGAAAGGTGTCTGAATACTTTCCAAATGCACTGCAGCTCCGTCTGGTCACTGGAGGAAGTGTATTCCCAAGGGGAGACAGCCAATCATCTTGGAGAGTTAGTGTTTCTACAGCCAATCATCTTGGAGAGTTAGTGTTTCTACAGCCAGGAGGCTCTGGTAACGGATCGTGTTAGACTTTATAACAGGCTGAGTATCCTACAGTCTTGGAGAGTTAGTGTTTCTACAGCCAATCATCTTGGAGAGTTAGTGTTTCTACAGTCAGGAGGCTCTGGTAACGGATCGTGTTAGACTTTATAACAGGCTGAGTATTCCTACAGTCTTGGAGAGTTAGTGTTTCTACAGCCAATCATCTTGGAGAGTTAGTGTTTTACAGTCAGGAGGCTCTGGTAACAGATCGTGTTAGACTTTATAACAGGCTGAGTATCCCTACAGCCAATCATCTTGGAGAGTTAGTTATTCTACAGCCAATCATCTTGGAGAGTTAGTGTTTCTACAGCCAGGAGGCTCTGGTAACGGATCGTGTTAGACTTTATAACAGGCTGAGTGTCCCTACAGCCAATCATCTTGGAGAGTTAGTGTTTCTACAGCCAATCACCTTGGAGAGTTAGTATTCTACAGCCAATCATCTTGGAGAGTTAGTGTTTCTCCAGCCAATCATCTGGAGAGTTAGTTATTCTACAGCCAATCATCTTGGAGAGTTAGTGTTTCTACAGCCAGGAGGCTCTGGTAACAGATCGTGTTTGACTTTATAAACAGGCTGACAGCCAATGGTTTAAGTGCAGTTAGGAGACGGTGCCTTATAGCAGGTTTGTCGTCTCCTCGGGCCCAAGTCACGTTCTGGATCTATTCCAGAGCACCTGAATCAACTCGTCAGGTGAATCACAGAGCCTTAATCAGGTTGAATCAACTCGTCAGGGAATCACAGAGCCTTAATCAGGTTGAATCAACTCGTCAGATGAATCACAGAGTCCTTAATCAGGTGAATCAACTCGTCAGGTGAATCACAGAGCCCTTAATCAGGTTGAATCAACTCGTCAGGTGAATCACAGAGTCCTTAATCAGGTGAATCAACTCGTCAGGTGAATCACAGAGCCCTTAATCAGGTGATTCAACTCGTCAGCTAAATCACAGAGTCCTTGATCAGGTGAATCAACTCGTCAGGTGAATCACAGAGCCCTTGATCAGGTGAATCAACTCGTCAGGTGAATCACAGAGCCCTTGATCAGGTGAATCAACTCGTCAGCTAAATCTAAGAGCCCTTGATCAGGTGAATCAACTCGTCAGGTGAATCACAGAGTCCTTAATCAGGTGAATCACAGAGGCCTTAACAGGTGAATCAACTCGTCAGGTGAATCACAGAGCCCTTAATCAGGTGAATCAACTCGTCAGCTAAACCACAGAGTCCTTGATCAGGTGAATCAACTCGTCAGGTGAATCACAGAGCCCTTGATCAGTGAATCAACTCGTCAGGTGAATCACAGAGTCCTTAATCAGGTGAATCAACTCGTCAGGTGAATCACAGAGTCCTTGATCAGGTGAATCAACTCGTCAGGTGAATCACAGAGTCCTTGATCAGGTGAAACAGGTGTGATAGTTCAGAGCCACAACATTGTAAAACGTCAGGGGGTCACCGAGGAGAGGTAGGGGGTACCGAGGAGAGGTCAAGGGGTCACCGAGAGAGGTCAGGGGTCACCGAGGAGGTCAGGTCACCGAGGAGAGTTCAGGGGGTCACCGAGGAGAGGTCAGGGGTCACCGAGGAGAGGTCAGGTGTGATAGTTCAGAGCAACAACATGTAAAACGTCAGGGGTCACCGAGGAGAGGTCAGGGGTCACCGAGGAGAGTTCAGGGGGTCACCGAGGAGAGGTCAGGGGTCACCGAGGAGAGGTCAGGTGTGATAGTTCAGAGCAACAACATTGTAAAACGTCAGGGGGTCACCGAGAGATCAGGGGGTCACCGAGGAGAGGTCAGGTGTGATAGTTCAGAGCAACAACATTGTAAAACGTCAGGGGGTCACCGAGGAGAGGTCAGGGGTCACCGAGGAGAGGCAGGGGTCACCGAGGAGAGTTCAGGGGGTCACCGAGGAGAGGTCAGGTGTGATAGTTCAGAGCCACAAATTGTAAAACGTCAGGGGTCACCGAGGAGAGGTCAGGGGGTCACCGAGGAGAGGCAGGGGTCACCGAGGAGAGGTCAGGGGTCACGAGGAGAGGTCAGGTGTGATAGTTCAGAGCAACAACATTGTAAAACGTCAGGGGTCACCGAGGAGAGGTCAGGGGTCACCGAGGAGAGGTCAGGGGTCACCGAGGAGAGTTCAGGGGGTCACCGAGGAGAGGTCAGGTGTGATAGTTCAGAGCCACAACATTGTAAAACGTCAGGGGGTCACCGAGGAGAGGTCAGGGGGTCACCGAGGAGAGGTCAGGTGTGATAGTTCAGAGCCACAACATTGTAAAACGTCAGGGGTCACCGAGGAGAGGTCAGGGGGTCACCGAGGAGAGGTCAGGGTGTGATATTTCAGAGCCACAACATTGTAAAACGTCAGGGGTCACCGAGGAGAGGTCAGGTGGTCACCGAGGAGAGGTTAGGTGTGATATTTCAGAGCCACACCATTGTAAAACGTCAGGGGGTCACCGAGGAGAGGTCAGGGGTCACCGAGGAGAGGTCAGGTGTGATATTTCAGAGCCACAACATTGTAAAACGTCAGGGGTCACCGAGGAGAGGTCAGGGTGTCACCGAGGAGAGGTCAGGTGTGATATTCAGAGCCACAACATTGTAAAACGTCAGGGGGTCACCGAGGAGAGGTCAGGTGGTCACCGAGGAGAGGTTAGGTGTGATATTTCAGAGCCACACCTTGTAAAACGTCAGGGGGTCACCGAGGAGAGGTTCAGGGGGTCACCGAGGAGAGGTCAGGGGGTCACCGAGGAGAGGTCAGGGGTCACCGAGGAGAGGTCAGTGTGATAGTTCAGAGCCACAACATTGTAAAACGTCAGGGGTCACCGAGGAGAGGTCAGGGGGTCACCGAAGAGAGGTCAGGGTGTGATAGTTCAGAGCCACAACATTGTAAAACGTCAGGGGGTCACCGAGGAAAGGTCAAGGGGTCACCGAGGAGAGGTCAGGGGTCACAGAGGAGAGGTCAGGTGTGATAGTTCAGAGTCACAACATTGTAAAACGTCAGGGGTCACCGAGAGAGGTCAGGGGGTCACCGAGGAGAGGTCAGGTGTGATAGTTCAGAGCCACAACATTGTAAAACGTCAGGGGGTCACCGAGGAGAGGTCAGGGGGTCACGAGGAGAGGTCAGGGGGTCACCGAGGAGAGTCAGGGTCACGAGGAGAGGTTAGAAAAACCACTGCTTTGCAGTATTGTCTCTCTTAGAATGAGTAGAATATTACAACTAATGATATAGTGGCCCCTTTACTTCCTCCTTATATAGTGTATATAGTATTATAGTGTATAGTGTATTAGTATATATAGTGTATTGTGTATTATAGTATATATAGTGTATAGTGTATATTAGTATATAGTGTATAGTGATATAGTATATAGTATATATAGTGTATAGTGTATATAGTATATATAGTGTATAGTTTATAGTATATATGTGTAATGTATTGTATATAGTTATTATATAGTGTATATGTATATAGTATATATAGTGCCCCCTTTACTTCTTCCTTCCCAGGTTGAACATACAACTGTTCCTTTGTTTATATAAAACAAATATTCTTAAAGTTTTGAATAAAATAAAATCCAAAAAAAAAAATATGCACGCTTGTGGATTAATATGCGTAAATAAGGTAAGGCACAGAAAGAAAACATGTAATCCTGTTACAATGGATTTAGTGCAGGTCTCTGGCTGCATGCAGGCACACAAGAGGGTTTATTTACAGCATACGCTTCCACAGCCAACAGACACTCCACCCTCACCGCTCCACCGTATACAGTGTCTTCAGTACGGTGTCTTTACGGCTTACATATTCACAGCAGCCAAACGCCTGACTAAAGGGTTTACTCTGACAACAAAGAGGGGTGTGAAGTCTCTCGTAGAGAAGGGAGTTTGTGTGTGAGAGTGAAGAGTGAGAGAGAGAGAGAGAGTGAGAGAGAGAGAGGGACAATGTCTGCATTTAACCTACACAAGTCTTCTGAGTGTTTAGTCGCCTATACGAGGGAACTCGACTTGTAAAGCAGTAGTCTCTATACAGAGGGAACTCTGGCCTTGTACAGCAGTAGTTCTCCTTACAGAGGAACTCTGGCCTTGTACAGCAGTTAGTTCTCCTATACAGAGAGGAACTCTGGACCTTGTAAGCAGTAGTCTTCTATCAAGAGGAACTCTGACCTTGTACAGCAGTAGTCTCCTATACAGAGGGAAACTCTGACCTTGTACAGCAGTAGTCTCCTATACAGAGGAACTCTGACCTTGTACAGCAGTAGTCTTCTATACAGAGGGAACTCTGGCCTTGTACAGCAGTAGCTCGCCCTATACTATACAGAGGGAACTCTGACCTTGTACAGCAGTAGTCTCTATACCAGAGGACTCTGACCTTGTACAGCAGTAGTCTCCTATTACAGAGGGAACTCTGCCCTTGTACAGCAGTTAGTTCCTATACAGAGGGAACTCTGCCTTGTACAGCAGTAGTCTTCTATACAGAGGGAAACTTCTGGCCTTGTACAGCATAGTCGTCTATACTATACAGAGGGGAACTCTACCTTGTACAGCAGTAGTCCCTATACAGAGGAACTCTGACCTTGTACAGCAAGTCTCTATACAGAGGAACTTCTTTTACTCATGTCTCCTTACAGAGGGAAACTCTGGACCTGTAACAGCAGTAGTTCTTCTATACAAGAGGAACTCTGACCTTGTACAAGCAGTAGTCTACCTATACAGAGGGAACTCTGACCTTGTGCAGTGTTTTTACAAACTGCTTGCTCACATGTAGTCTCCTATACAGGAGGAACTTCTGCCTTGGTACAGCAAGTAGTCTATCTATCAGAGGGAACTCTGACCTTGTACACTAGCCTAGTCTCTATACAGAGGGAACTCTGACCTTGTAACAACAGTAGTCTTCTATACAGAGGGAACTCTGACCTTTACAGCAGTAGTCTTCTATACAGAGGGAACACAGATCTGGGTAAGGGAACCAACAAATTTCTGCAGCATTGAAGTTCTCCAAGAACACGGTGGCCTCCATCATTCTTAAATGGAAGACGTTTGGAAGCACTAGACTCTTCCTAGAGCTGGCCGCCCGGCCAAACTGAGCAATCGGGGGAGTAAGGCCTTTGTCTGGAAGGAACTTATCTGATAAGTTTGCTCTTAGAAACCAGTAAAGGCTGTTCTTGGGTAGCGGAATGACTTTGGCTTCCCTCCAGGCCTGAGGACAAAGGCTTTCCTCTCGTCTCAGATTAAAGATATGACAGATAGGAGTGGCTATAGAGKMAGCCACCATCCTCAGTAGCTTTACATCTAAGTTGTCAATGCCAGGAGGTTTTTCATTATTTGATCAATAWTTTWWWWWWAAATCTGCCTCTCCCACACTAACTTTACAACATAAAAATATGCAATGCTTTTCTTTCATTATTCGTATTTTTTATGCATGAATATGAAGGCTCACTGTTCGTTGTTGGCATTTCCTGCCTACATTTGCCCACTTTGCCAATGAAGTAATCATTAAAATAATTGGCAACATCAAATGGTTTTGTGATGAATAAGCCATCTGATTCGCTGAAAGATGGAGTTGAATTTCTTTCTGCCCATCATTTCATTTAAAGTTCTCCAAAGTTTTTCCCCCATCATTCTTCTTATCATTGTTTTTGGTTTCATAATACCGTTTCTTCTTCTTCTCTGTTGAGTTTAGTCACATCATTTCTCAATTTGCAGTAAGTCAGCCAGTCAGACTTATTAGCTGCTCCTTTTGCCCCAATCTCTTTCAACCATACAGTTTGTTCAATTCCTCATCAAATCCATGGAGCCTTAACAGGAAGTTAATTAACAGGTGCATGTTGATCAGTAAGTGGGTCTTTAGACACCCTTTCCTGTTAGATGGTGTCATGCTGTTATACTATGTGTTGAATCACTTGACCGTGTCATTAGGGCCTCGGTGTCACATGTTGTGATGTATCGAATCTATAATGTGGGTCTTTGCTCTCTCATTACTCGGTGGTCACATGTTGTGATGTATCGAATCTATAATGTGGGTCTTTGCTCTCTCATTACTAGGTGCACATGTTGTGATGTATCGAATGGTCTTTACATGTACTTTCTCATAGGCCTCATAAAGGCTAGTCTCAGATATTCACTATAGACATGTAATCCCCTAGATTTTATGTATTTATTTAACCTTTATTTAACTCGGCTAGTCAGTTAAGAATAAATTCTTATTTACAATGACGGCCTACCAGTCCTGTGTCCGTCCTGTGTCAGTCCTGTGTCAGTATTGTGTCCGCCTGTGTCAGTATTGTGTCCGTCCTGTGTCAGTATTGTGTCCGTCCTGTGTCAGTCCTGTGTCCGTCCTGTGTCATCCTGTGTCCGTCCTGTGTCAGTCCTGAGTCAGTCCTGTGGTCAGTCCTGTGTCAGTCCGTGTCAGTCCTGTGTCCGTCCTGTGCAGTCCTGTGTCGTCCTGTGTCAGTCCTGTGTCAGTCCTGCGTCCGTCCTGCGTCCGTCCTGCGTCCGTCCTGCGTCAGTCCTGCGTCAGTCTGCGTCAGTCCTGTGTCAGTCCTGTGTCAGTATTGTGTCAGTCCTGTGTCCGTCCTGTGTCCGTCCTGCGTCAGTCCTGTGTCAGTCCTGTGTCCGTCCTGTGTCCGTCCTGCGTCAGTCCTGTGTCAGTCCCGTGTCAGTCCCTTGTCAGTCCCGTGTCAGTCCCGTGTCAGTCCGTGTCAGTATTGTGTCAGTCCCGTGTCAGTCCCCTGTCAGTCCGTGTCAGTCCCGTGTCAGTCCTGTGTCAGTATTGTTGCCAGTCCTGTGTCCGTCCTGCGTCAGTCCTGTGTCAGTCCTGTGTCCGTCCTGCGTCAGTCCTGTGTCAGTCCTGTGTCAGTCCTGTGTCAGTCCTGTGTCAGTCTGTTCCCTGTGTCCGTCCTGTGTCCGTCCTGTGTCCGTCCTGTGTCACGTCCTGTGTCCGTCGCGTCAGTCCTGTGTCCGTCCTGTGTCAGTCCTGTGTCCGTCATGCGTCAGTCCTTGTGTCAGTCCTGTGTCAGTCCTGCGTCAGTCCTGTGTCCGTCCTGCGTCCGTCCTGTGTCAGTCCTGTGTCCGTCCTGTGTCAGTCCCGATGCAGCCCTGTTGTCAGTCCCTGTGTCCAGTCCCGTGTCCGTCCTGTGTCGTCCTTAGTTCCGTGTGTCCGTCCGTTTCAGTCCTGTGTCCGTCCTGCTAGCCCGCCAGCTCCTGTGTCCGTCCTGTGTCTGCTCCTGTGTCAGTCCTGTGTCAGGTCCCTGTGGTCATCCTGGTGTACCTCAGCGTTGCTGTGTCGTGTAAAAGGAGCAGTGTGATGACAGAAGAAAAACACAAGTGTGTCTAGAGAGTAAAGGAGCACGGGCGGGGAGGTGACTATGGCAACCTGGGCCTTCTACATTCTACTGGGGTTTAATGAACAGGTCAAAGTTCCTTTGGCTTTCTCAGCAAGGCGTGGGTTCTAACAGACACACACACACACACACACACCACACAAAACATACACACACACGACACACACACACAAAAAGTACACTCCCCCACACACACTACCATGACTTGCTGTAGCTCAAGCCGTAACTTAACAGTGCTAAGTCCCAGTGTCCTACCTGACACCAGTAGGAGAGGAACGTTACGCGGTTTTGTGTCCATTTTGGTTGTGTTGAGGTCCCTTACTTGCGTGTGTGTGTGTGTGTGTGTGTGTGTTCAAAATCCTTAGGATGACTGTTTGTGAACATTGTGTTTCCCAGATCCTTACCTAGCTGATGGAGTTCGTATCCATGGGAGAGAAAGTGACTGAGGCTCTGAGGCTTTCCCGAGGGACCGCCTGGAGGCTGCTTCAAACAGCTCAGAGAGAAAGTGGGAGAACATAAACGGAGTCAAGACACTGGTTAATATCTCTCTCCTGTGCTTCTCTCTCTCCTCCCTCTCCTCTTTCCTCCCTCTCCGATTCTCTATGTCTCCTCTTTCTCTCATCTCCTCTCTCCTCCCTCTCTTCCTCCCTCTCTCGTTCCTCTCTCCTCTTCTCGTCTCTCTCTCTCCTCTCTTCTCTCTCTCCTCTCTTTCCTCTCTTCCCCCTA
>NW_019950271.1:2513-8634 GCF_002910315.2 Salvelinus sp. IW2-2015 | reverse complement strand
AGGGGAGGGGGAGGGGGGGGTTGATCCGAGGCTTTCCATTTTCATCCCTGCTGTAGACATTTTTCTCAGCAAAAAAGAAAAATCCTTATTCCTTTTAAACCCATATGACAAATTAAGACTTGGAAGAAGGGCAGCATTTTTACTTGATATTTGTTTTAGGTTGTTATGATGAGAGGATTGGAAAGTGTCCCCCATCCCTTGTATAATTCCTCCATTTTATATTCATCCTCCCAAAAGTCACAAATGGTTCTCCCTCCTACTGTAATGAAGGGCCAATCGCATGAGTCATGTTGTACACCCAAGAGATGGGGACACTTTCCATCCTCTCATCATACAACTAAAACCAATATCAAGTAAAATGTGCCCTTCTTCCAAGTCTAATTTGTCATGATGGGTTAATAAGGAATAAGGGATTTTTTGCTTTTTTGCTGAGAAAATTGTCTCAGCAGGGATTGACAAATGGAAAGCGCCTCGGATCAACCCCCCTCCCCCTCCCCTTTTTAATAACTCAGTCAGTGGTCTCAACTTATTGTTTGAGAGGTAGAATACAGCAAGGTGCACATTTACAACAGTTGGTTGTGCATCAGCAGCGATCCTCTTGTCATGTCAGTTAGCTGATAGTCAATTAGCCGCTGTCAGCTAACATGTTTAGATTGCCAAGTTAGTTTAAGCAGCCAGCATACAGTAGGCAGTCAAAAGTTTGGGAACACATCTACTCATTCAAAGGTTTTTATTTTATTTAATTTTTTACTATTTTTCTAGCATTGTAAGAATAATAGTGAAGACATTCAAAACTATGAAATAACACATATGGAATCAATGTGTAACCCAAAAAAAGTGTGTAACAAAAATAATCCGTTCATCTACCTCTGGCGTCTCACAACAAAGACACGGCGGTGGAACTAAAAATCTCCTATTTAGGACTCATCAACCAAAGGACAAGATTTTCACCGGTCTTAATGTCCATTGCTCGTGTTTCTTGGCCCAAGCAAGTCTCTTCTTCTTATTGGTGTCTTTAGTAGTGGTTTCTTTGCAGCAATCGACCATAAAGGCCTGATTACGCGTCTCCTCTGAAGCAGTTGAATGTTGAGATGTGTCTGTTACTTGAACTCTGTGAAGCATATATTTGGTCTGCAATTTCTGAGGCTGGTAACTCTAATTAACTTATCCTCTGCAGCGCAGTACTGGGTCTTCCATTCCTGTGGCGGTCCGCCTCATGAGAGCCATAATATGGACTTGGTCTTTTACCAAATAGGGCCATTCTGTATGCACACCCTACCTTGTCACAAACAGACTGATTGGCTCAAACGCATTAAGGAGAAAAAAATTCCACCAAATTAACTTAAGAATTTTAATGCTATTCCAGGTGACTACCTCATGAAGCTGGTTTTTGAGAGAATGCCAAAGTGCAAGAGTGTGCAAAGCTGTCAAGACAAGGGTGGTCTAGTTTGAAAGAATCCAAATATAAATGATATTGATTTGTTTTTAAGACTATTTTGGATACTACATGATTTCATGTTATATTTGCATAGTTTTTGATGTCTTCACTATTATTCTAAATGTAGAAAATACTAAAAATACGAAAAACCTGGAATGAGTAGGCGTGTCAAACTAAACTTGTTTATCAGGTTGATTACCGGCCGGGTGGACTCCATTGATTTTGTTAGTCAGTTCCCCCTTTTTAATAACTCAGTCAGGGTCTCAACTTATTGTTGAGAGGTAGAATACACAAGGTGCAATTTCAACAGTTGGTTGTGCATCAGCAGCGATCCTCTTGTCATGTCAGTTACTGATAGTCAATTAGCCGATGTCAGCTAACAATGTTTAGATTGCCAAGTTAGTTTAGCAGCCAGCTACAGTAGCAGTCAAAAGTTTGGACACATCTACTCATTCAAGGGTTTTTATTTWATTTAATTTTTTACTATTTTCTACATTGTAGAATAATAGTGAAGACATCAAAACTATGAAATAACACATATGGAATCATGTAGTAACCCCKAAAAAAAGTGTGTAACAAAATAATCCGTTCATCTACTCTGCGTCTCACAAAGACACGGRGGTTGGAACTAAAAATCTCCTATTAGGACTCATCAAACCAAAGGACAGATTTTCACCGGTCTAATGTCCATTGCTCGTGTTTCTTGGCCCAAGCAAGTCTCTTCTTCTTATTGGTGTCRTTTAGTAGTGGTTTCTTTGCAGCAATTCGACCATGAAGGCCTGATTCACGCAGTCTCCTCTGAACAGTTGATGTTGAGATGTGTCTGTTACTTGAACTCTGTGAAGCATATATTTGGTCTGCAATTTCTGAGGCTGGTAACTCTAATTAACTTATCCTCTGCAGCAGCAGTAACTGGGTCTTCCATTCCTGTGGCGGTCCTCATGAGAGCCATAATATGGACTTGGTCTTTTACCAAATAGGGCCATCTTCTGTATGCCACCCCTACCTTGTCACAACACAACTGATTGGCTCAAACGCATTAAGGAAAAAAAATTCCACAAATTAACTTAAGAATTTTAATGCATTCCAGGTGACTACCTCATGAAGCTGGTTGAGAGAATGCCAAGTGCCAAGAGTGTGCAAAGCTGTCAAGACAAAGGGTGGCTAGTTTGAAGAATCCCAAATATAAAATAGATATTGATTTGTTTTAAGACTATTTTGGATACTACATGATTTCATGTTATATTTCATAGTTTTGATGTCTTCACTATTATTCTACAATGTAGAAAATACTAAAAATACAGAAAAACCCTGGAATGAGTAGGCGTGTCCAAACTAAACTTGTTATCATGGTTGAATTACCGGCCGGGTGGACTCCATTGATTTTGTTAGTCAGTCTCACTTAGATATATTAAGAAGAGCACATTTTCCTCTCCATGGGAAAATGTGTAGAATTGCGAGCAGCTACGGTCCATCATGAGGAATTCAGATGTTTTTGTGGCCCCTAACCCCATTCAAAGTTGCCCGTCCCCTGGTCAACAGGGTTTGCTAGATCTCAAGACACAGAGAACATTGCCATCTCGTGGAACAAACTACCCATCACACTCCTTCAGACAGGAACCATTTCACAACCAGAGGGAGCAAAAAAACACCTCCAATAATAAGAGATATTTGGTCGGGTCTAGTTCAGGGCTCTCCAACCCTGTTCCTGGAGACACTATGTGTCCATAGCGTTTCATTTCATAACTACGCGTTTATCCCTCGAAGGACGCTAATACCGGTCACGCATCCTAGGTTTTAATTACCACACCCCATGTGCCTCTGGAGCAGCTACTCTGTCGCAGTAGTGGTTTCTAATTCCAACCCTGTTCCTGGAGAGCTACCCGTTCCAGTAGGTTTTAATTCCAACCCTGTTCCTGAGGGACCTACCGTCCAGTAGGTTTTAATTCCAACCCCTGGTTCCTGGAGAACTACGTCGTAGGTTTAAAATTCCACCCTGTCCTGGAGAGCTACCGTCCAGCTAGGTTTTTAAACTCACAACCTGTTCCTGGAAAGCTAACCAATCCGCAGTAGGTTTTAATTCCAACCCTGTTCCTGGAGAGCTACCGTCAGAGGTTTTAATTTCCAAACCTGTTTCCTGGGAGCTATCCGTCCAAGTAGGTTTTAATTTCCAACCTGTTCCTGGAGACTACTGGCGCAGTTAAGGTTTTTCCAACCCTGTTCTAGGACACGTCCCATTACATGCCAAAACCTGTTAACTAAGGAGAACTAGCCAATCCAGCAGTAGGTTTTAATTCCACACCCTGTCCTGGAGCTACGTCCAGGTAAGGTGTTTAATTCCAACCTGTTCCTGGAGAGCACTACCGTCCAGTAGGTTGTTAATTCCAACCTTTCCGGAGAACTAACCGTCAGTAGGTTTTAATTCAACGCCTGTTCGGAAACCCTGTAGTTTATTACACCTGGTCCGGAAAGCTACCGTCAGTAGTTTAAAATTCCAAACCCTGTTTCCGGAAGAAAGCTACGTCAGTAGGTTTAATTCCCAACCTTCGCAGAGAATTCTTGTACGTTTGGGTTAATCGGAATACAGGTAGGATCACCTGACGGGTTAGGGATATGTAGGAATCTGAACGGGGTAGATGGATTCGTAGTGATATGGTAGTAGATCCTTGACGAGGGTTAGTGATTAGTAGGGTAGGATCCTGACAGGGGAGTTAGTGATATGGTAGGATCTGACAGGGGTTAGTGAATACACAGATGAGAGATATGGTAGGAATCCCGACGGGGGTAGTAATAATGGAGGATCCTGACAGGGGTTAGTGATATGATGAAGGATCCTGACAGGGGTTTGTGCATATGGTTAGGATCCTGAGCAGGTTTAGTGATATACACGATACAGATATTGGTAGGATCCCGACGGGTTAGGATGATTAAATGGTAGGATCCAGGACGGGTGTTAGTAGAAAAAAGAGAGGATATGGTAGGATCTGACAGGGTTATGTGATTTATGGTATGGTCCTGACTGGGGTTAGTAACAGGAGAGAATATGGTGGATCCTCGACAGGGTTAGGATTAGGTAGGATCCCTTGACGGGGTGCACTAGGGATATGGTAGATCCTTGGACAGGGTATAGTGATATGGTAGGATCCTGACGGGGTTGGATAATGGTAAGGATCCTGACGGGGTAGTGAGTATGGTAGGATCTGCACGGGGCTAGGAATGGTATAGATTCTGACGGGCTAGGGATATGGTAGGATCCTGACGGTTGAGGTCCACGGGGCTAGGTAGATCGGCTGACGGGGCTAGGAGATATGGTAGGATCCTGACGGGCAAGTGATTAATTGGTAGGTCGTGACGGTTGACCTAAGGGGATATTGTAGGACCTGACCCGGGGCTAGTTGATATATGAGTAAGGGCATGACGGGGTTTAGTGATACAACAAGGAGAAGATATGGTAGGACCTGACGGGTTAGTGATACAACTAGGAGAGAGTATGGTAGGATCCGACCGGGGCATCCGTGCTGTGGTAGGATCCCCGACGGGGTTAGTGATATGGTAGGATCCTGACAGGGGTTAGTGCATATGTAAGGATCCTCGAAGCGGGCTAGTGATACAACAGGAGAGATAGTGGTAGGATCCTGAGCAGGGGTTAGTGATATGGTAGGATCCTGACAGGGGTAGTGATATGGTAGGATCTGACCATGGGTTAGTGAACAAAGGAGAGATAACCTGCGTTATCCTCGACTGCCGGGAATATAAAAGCTGTTTACACTGGTTAGGAATCTCTTTGACATGCCCCGGCTTTTTGAGCTGATTGCACACCTGTGTAGGGTTTATCCTGACATGCGGGTTATAGTGAAGCACTAGAGTTAGAATGAAGAATGACAACTCAATATGGTGACGTGATACCTGATGCGAATAGCTCTTAAACATGGTGATTTGTTGGGCGGCATTCGCTTCATGATGGGGCTAAGAAGGGACTTATTGGCAGTTATCCACTGATGGGGCTAGGGGAGTATCCTATGGTGGGCCGTGATTGAAATCCATGAAGGGGCTCATAGAATCAACTTGGTAGCAATCCTGTACTGGGTGTGTTAGTGTACCAATAAAATGGTGAGATAGTAATATGGAATTAGGATGCTCTGATGGGTGGTTATGTTGGCTCAAGGCCTACAGCGATAGAGAATGTAGCAAAGATACACAACACATTTTCAGCAGGTGACACGCTGACGCGCTTGGTTGTTGAAGCGGGTGTATAGCTAGGTGGGTTGTGCTGAACCTGGTGCTAAGAGGGGGTACAATCCCCTGACGGTGTGTCTGGACAGTGCATGGTGATCAGAAACAGAGGAGGTACATATGGTAGATACTGAAGACTGGGGGTTCATGGTAGCATGGATTGGAGAGAGGTGGCGGTTGAAACAGGGGTTAGTTGCTATAAAGGACAAACTGAAAGGGCATTTGAAGTGATCCTGGTGCAGAAGGCAGGTACAGCACTGAGAGAGCAGGATATGTGAAGTAGGGGAGGTTACAGCTGGAATGTGGTGACTGCACCGGGGTTGACTGGATGGAGACTAGGTCTAGACGCATGCGCTTGGCACTACAGGGGGATTAGGGGGGGTATAGCTAGGTTTAAGAGCATGGTCTCATGGGTACTGAGTCGAGCCGGTACGCAGCCCGACGGCTCCT
>NW_019950271.1:0-2488 GCF_002910315.2 Salvelinus sp. IW2-2015 | reverse complement strand
ATAAAAACATCAAATAATCGAAACATATAAAATCAAAAAGAATAAAAAAAACTAATACAAAAAAAGAAAAATGAAAAAAAAAATCAACCTTCAAACTCAAAAAAAAAAAAAACAAAAAAAATAAAAAAAATAATAAAAAAATTGCATCACATAAAAAATAAAAAAAAAAACAAAAACAATAAAAAATAAAAGATAAATCAAAAACTACCAACAAACTCTTAAAAAAGAACAAATTAAATTCGAATTTTATATATAAATAAAAAAAAAATAATAAGAATCACTAAAAAAAATAAATAAAAAAAAAACAAAAATAAAAAATAAAAAATCATTGAATGAAAAAATCAAATAAAACAAAAATAATAACAACTAGAACTAAAAAAAATACAAAAAAAAAAAACAAAAAAGAAAAAAAAAAAAATACACAAAAAAAACAGTGTTCCTCAACCTCAGATCAAAACTAGCACTCGAACCTCGATTTCCTGGACTCGGGCCCGCGTCCGTGGACTATTACTTTCGGGTACCCTGGGAATGTTCAGTGCTAGTTTTAATGGAAGCAGCACCCCAGGTAGCCTGAGATGTTCGAGTGCTAGTTTTGATGGAAGCCAGCACCCCAGGTACCCTGAATGTTCGAGTGCTAGGTTTTGATGGAAGCGGCACCCCAGGTACCCTGAGATGTTCGAGTCTAGTTTTGATGGAAGCAGCACCCCAGGTACCCTAGATGTTCGAGTGCTAGTTTTGATGGAAGCGGCACCCCACAGGTACCCTGAGATGTTTGAGTGCTAGTTTTGATGGAAGCAGCACCCCAAGGTACCCTGAGATGTTCGAGTGCTAGTTTTGATGGAAGCAGCCACCCCAGGTACCCTGAGATGTGTCGAGGCTAGTTTTGATGAACAGCACCCCAGGTACACCTGAGATGTTCGAAAGGTGCTAGTTTTGATTGGAAGCAGCACCCCCAGGTACCCTGAGATGTTTGAGTGCTAGTTTTGATGGAAGCAGCACCCCAGGTACCGCTGAGTATGTTCGAGTGCTAGTTTTGATGGAGATAGCAGCACCCAGGTACCCTGAGATGTTCGAGTGCTCTAGTTTTGGATGGAGCAGCACCCCAGGAGGATAAAAAAACATTGGTTTGTCAGCTACGCTTGGTTTCAGATATCTTTCTGCTCCTACCAACTCCATCTCTCAAACCAATGAGTGATAAGGACTTGCTGGCATTTCAGCAAAAACCGACTGGCACACAGTCCCTGTTATAAAACAGATTGAGAAACACTCATCTAAAAAAGGGCCAACGGTAGTAGAGGGTTAGTCCAAAATGGTAGCTTATGTCCTATATAGTGCACTGCTTTTTACCAGAGCACTACAGGCCCTGGTTAAAAGCAGTGCACTATAAAGGGAATAGGGTGCCCTAGGGCCCTGGTTAAAAGTAGTGCACTATAAAGGGAATAGGGTGCCATAGGGCCCTGGTTAAAAGTAGTGCACTATATAGGGAATAGGGTGCCATAGGGCCCTGGTTAAAAGTAGTGCACTATAAAGGGAATAGGGTGCCATTTAGGACACACTCTTTGAAGAGAGTCTGGAGTGACTAAGTGAGGGAGAAAGGGTTCTGTGTGATTAGGTCTCCTACAAAAAGCCTTAAAGGATCAATCCTATTGACTCTACAGAGAAGCTGCAGAGGAAGCACTGCAGATCAATAGCAGCACGGCTCCATTTACGACACACTCGTGCGTGGTAATAATTAATAACGAACCTCTGAGCAAATGAAGAAATTCATATAGGCTACTGAAAGTCTCTTGATTATATAAAAAATATTTTGTTGTAAGGCGTTCAAGCAATTACGTAACTTTTGTCAGAGTTGGTATTCAATTGTTTGTGCTTTTTCTTGAGGGGGTGGTCACTGACCTAATTACACCGAGTGTACAAAACATTAAGACGCACCATTCCTAATTTCTTAGAGTGTTCAATCAACGCCGCCTTGTCCTCAAAGAAACAGCCTCAATTCGTCTGGGCATCCACCGATTCTAGAAAGGGTGTCGAAAACGTACAGTGCCTGACGGACTAGAGGTGTGGGGGGGGGGGGGGGCAGTATTAAACCTGACGGGGCCTCAGCTACGTTGTTAGAGGTGTGTCGCTGACAGGTTGGTTGGGGGGTGGAGGGGGGGGGGGGGGGGGCAGTATTACTGACGGCCTCAGCTACGTTGCTAGAGGTGTGTCCTGACGCCAGGTTTAATGGGGGGGGGGGCAGTATTACCCGTGACGGCCTCAGCTACGTTGGTTTAGAGTGTGTCCTGACAGGAGGTTCGGGGGGGGGGGGGGGGGGGCAGTAATTAAGACCTGACGGCCTCGAGGCTACGTTGTTTAGGAGGTGTGTGCCTGACGCAGGTAATGGGGGGGGGGGGGCAGTATTAACCTGACGGCTCAGCCCTAGCTCTAAACGTTTTGAACCAGCTAAAAACAAGCTAGACGTTGTTAGATAAGGTGTGTCCTGAACAGA
>NW_019950270.1:0-8634 GCF_002910315.2 Salvelinus sp. IW2-2015 | reverse complement strand
AGCGTCATTACCTTGTACATCGTCTTTTCAGTTCTGCTGCCAGCTTAGCGACTGACACGTGCACTAACAAAACACTCAACCTGATCAGTTTTCGTAATCTCAACTCTCTTCATTTCAAAGACTCGAATCATGGACACTCTTACTAACAGTTTATGGCGGTACGTGTGTAGCATTGATGGAGGGGGGAAAACACTATGAACTCCATTTTAGATTAGAGCCTGTGAACGTAATTTGAAGGGTCTGAATACTTGTCTGACTGGTCTGTCATTTTAGCCTCCACACCTCAGTACACTCAGCACGCGATTGAAAAACATGAATCAATTCTATACATCCTTTCCATCATGTCTATATCATGATATATATATATCCACGAGGCTATTCCAAGCCTGCATCACAAGAGACACTCAATTCTTTTACACCTGCAGCAGGATCATTAGCATCACACTGCTCTAGTGGTTCTTCTGCGGGAACGCGACTGGCGTCTGCCGGTCACACTCCCTGTACACCGAACCATGCTGGACTGGGAACAGACCACCATTTTACAGCGTAGACGTCACTCCCTGACCCAAGCATACGTGTATAACCCTTCAACACTAACTATAACACTAACTTGACAGAAGACTTGAGATATTTGGCTAATTTGGTATTATTGCAAACCATACTATACAAGCTATTACAATTCAACCAAAATCAATCAACCTCATCAATCAACCAACCCAGTATCTAGGCATCAACCCTTAACACCGTTGTGGTGCCAGGGCAGGTCACCAGGGACAGGACACCTGACCCAGTTAGTGTTGGGGATCTCTCTCCTTGCTACAAGCTTGGCACACCTGTATTTGGGGAGTTTCTCCAGTTCTTCTCTGCAGATCCTCTCAAGCTCTGTCAGGTTGGATGGGGAGTGTCGCTGCACAGCTATTTTCAGGTCTCTCCAGAGATATTCGATCGGGTTCAAATCAGGGCTCTGGCTGGGCCACTCAAGGACATTCAGAGATTTGTCCTGAAGCCACTCCTGCGTTGTCTTGGCTGTGTTCTTAGGGTTGTTGTCCTGTTGGAAGGTGAACCTTCGACCCAGTCTGAGGTCCTGAGCAGGATTTCTGGAGCATGTTTTCATCAAGGATCTCTCTGTACTTTGTTCCGTTCATCTTTCCTTCGATCCTGACTAGTGTCCGACTTTTTGCCACTGAAAGACATCCCCACAGGCTGATGCTGCCACCACCATGCTTCACCATAGAGATGATGCTGCCACCACCATGCTTCACCATAGGGATGAAGCTGCCACCACCATGCTTCACCATAGGGATGATGCTGCCACCACCATGCTTCACCATAGGGATGATGCTGCCACCACCATGCGTCACCATAGGGATGATGCTGCCACCACCATGCTTCACCATAGGGATGATACTGCCACAACCATGCTTCACCATAGGGATGATGCCACCACTATGCTTCACCATAGGGATGATGCCAGGTTTTCTCCAGATGTGACACTTGTCATTCAGGCCAAATAATTCAATCTTGGTTTCATCAGGCCAGAGAATCTTGTTTCTCATGGTCTGAGAGTCCTTTAGGTGCTTTTTGACAAACTCCAAACGGGCTGTTATGCGCCTTTTACTGAGGAGTGGCTTCCATCTGGCCACTCTACCATAAAGGCCTGATTGGTAGAGTGCTGCAGCGATGGTTGTCCTTCCGGAAGGTTCTCCCATCTCCACAGAGGAACTCTGGAGCTCTATCAGAGTACCATTGGGTTCTTGGTCACCTCCCTGACCAGCTCTAGGAAGAGTCTCGGTGGTTCCAAACTTCTTCCATTCCACCCTTCTGTAGATCTGTGCCTCGACACAATCCTGTCTTGGAGCTCCATGGACAATTCCTTCGACCTCATGGCTTGGTTTTTGCTCTGACATGCACTGTAAACTGTGGGACCTTATATAGACAGGTGTGTGCCTTTCCAAACCATGTCCAATCAATTGAATTTACCACAGGTGGACTCCAATCAATGATGGAAACAGGAGATGCACATGAGCTCACTTTTCGAGTGTTCATAGCAAAAGGTCTGAATACTTAAGTAAATGTAATATTTCTGTTGTATATCTTTAAGTAAATTTGCAAGAAATTTCTAAAAAATCAGTTTTTGCTTTGTCATTATGGGGTATTAGTGATGCCATTTATGGGTATTGTGATGTCATTATGGGTATTGTGATGTCAATTATGGGGTATTGTGATGTCATTATAGGGTATTGTGTTGTAGAATTGATGAGGAAAACATTTTAATTTAATACATTTTTGAAAATAAAGCTGTAATGTAACAAGAATGTTGAAAGAAGTAAGAGTTCTGAATACTCTTCCCAATTGCAATGTTTGTTAATTGTTTTGTGTGTGTGTTGTTGTGTGTGTGGTGTGGTGTGTGTGTGTGTGTGTGTGTGTAGTGTGTGTGTGTGTGGTGTGTGTTGTGTGTGTGTGTGTGTGTGTGGTGTGTGGTTGTGTGTGTGTGTGTAGCCTCACTATGGTCAGAATCCTCAGAAGTTCGACCATGTACACCGTGGGCTACTCTCCTGATCGCTGGGGGTCTGGGTGTTAGCGCTCGAATCTGATCACGTTTTCAGGTAACACACACACACACACTGAGAGACACACACACACACACAGACCACACAGACAGCAACACACCCAGAGATCGACACACACACATACACAGCGCACACACAGCACACACAAGCGACAACACAACACACAACACACAAACACACACAGACACACACACCACACACACACACGACACATCAAGCACACACACACACACCAACACATAGAGACACACACACAGAGACACACACAGAGACACAGACCACACAACAAGAACAACAGAGCAACCACACAGAGACATCACACACCAGAGACACACACACACAGACACACACACCAGACACACACGACACACAGAGAGGAGACCAAGACACATCACAAGACACACCAACCACACACACACACACCGAGACACACACCCAGAGAGAACAACACACACTAGAGACAACACACACACACACACCGAGAACACACCCACCCAGAGAAACACACACACAACCACACACACACACACACAGCCATCCACAACAAGCCAACACACACTACACACACACTACACCACACACAACCCAGAGAGACACGACACCCAGAGAGACACACACAACCACACACACACACATGAGAGACACACAGCACACACACACACAAAGACAGACACACCAGAGAGAACACACACCCCAGAGGCAGACAACACACGAACAAACCGAGACACACACACACCGAGACTACATAACACACACACAGAGACACAAGAGACAGACACACACAAACACCAGAAACACAAACACAAACACACACACAGAGTAGAGAGAGAGACACACACAGCACCAGAGACCCACACACACACAAACAATGACACGCTTTGGGGCTGGGTGTTAATGCTTGGCACTCTGATCAGGTAGCCTTCACCTTCATTGACCGTAAAGAGGAAAGACAGACGACAGACAAAATGACCCTCGTCAGCCCCTCTTCAGCCCACCCCATGTCCTCTCAGCCACCCCCATGAACCCTCTCAGCCCCACCATGACCTCTCACGCTCATGTCCTCAGCACCCGCATGTCCTCTCAGCCCACCAGACCTCAGCTCACCCCATGTCCTCTTCAGCCCACCCACTGCCTAGCACATGTCTCTCAGCCACCCCCATGTGTCCTCTTCATGCCACCCAACCAGCCCTACCCCACATGGTCCTCTCAGACCCACCCAACCATGTCCTCTCAGCCACCCACACATGTCCTCTCAGTCCACACCGCCTGTCTCGTCAGCCACCCACGCCATGGTCCTCTCTAGCCACCCACCATGCCTCGTCAGCCACCACCACTGTCTCTTCAGGCCACCCCCATGTCCTCTCAGCCAGCCCCCCATGTCCCTCTCAGCCAACCCACCATGACACTCTCAGCCACCACCACACATGTCCTCTCAGCCACCCCCATGTCCTCTCAGCCACATCCACGCCAGACATTCCTCCAGCCACCCACCATTGATCCTCTCAGCCACCCACCATGTCCTCTCAGCACCCACCAATGTTCCTCTCAGCCACCCCAGCCCTCAGCCCCATGATACCTCTCAGCCACCGCGCATGTCCCTCTCAAGCCACCACCATGTCCTTCAGTCCATCCTCACTATCCTAGCACGCCAATGTCCTCTAGCCACCCGACCATGTCCTCTCAGCCACCACCATGGACCTCAGCCACCCGACCATGTGCTCTTCAGCACCCACCATTCCTCTCAGCCACCGCCACCATTGTCTCAGCCACTGAACCCCATGGACCTCTCAGCCACCCACCATGTCCTTCTCAGCCACCCACCATTCCTCTCAGCCACCCCGCCATGCTTCCAGTCCTCAGCTCTACCTCCAATGTCCATCTTCATGTCCCATCGACTCACACGCCCGCATGGCCTCGGCAGCCTTCGCGCTGTATCATGAAAACTAGGTCGCGAGCGAAGTATAGCAGGCTGGTGAAGGTATTGGTCCTATGAATGATGGCGCATGGCTAGACCTGCAGGTTGGTGAGATAGACCTGATCACGCAAGTGTATCTAGAGGTCATGGTGGGCTAGATAGAGAGTCGCTCACGTGCAGTCGAGCCCCCACTTTGGGAAGTATCTTGATAAACCTGGTTAGACAGTCAGTCACACACATGACCCTTACTGTTCTGCGCACCTATTGACTAGTAAACGCATACAGATATACATATTCTAATTCCACGTTCTTTAACTTTAATCTTTGTTATATTACCTTGCTGTAGTTGTCATTCCCTATACAGGAAGCACACTGCCCCCCCCCCCCTTACAGAAGCTCCCTGTAGAGGAACAACATCCCAGATAACCTGTTTGCCTCCTTCATCCTGCGTGCCTCGTCCATCCTGATAAAGGCACGCCAGTTGGAGGTGCCCCAGCGTCAACCAGGGACAGGATCAGGACATTACACACTTTATGAGGTGGAGTGGCCTCGTCACAACCAGGTGGGTTGAGGTTTGTTGTTGTCCGGAAAGAGGTCGTGGGTCGAAAATACAAGGTGGGTGTGTTGGGTTGAGTTGAACCAGGGTGAGAGGTAAAGGGGCCATCCAACAACAAGGTGGGTGTGTTGGGTTGAGTTGACCATGGGGGTGAGGTAAAGGGGCCAGTCAACAACAAGGTGGGTGAGTTTGAAGTTGACCAGGGTGAGGTAAAGTGGCCAGTCAACAACAAGGTGCGGTGAGTTTGAGTTGACGAAGGGTGAGGTAAAGTGGCCGGTCAAACACAAGGTGTGGGTGTTGGGGTTGACCAGGGTGAGGTAAACGGGGCCAGTCAACAACAAGGTGGGTTTGTCGTGTTGGGTTGAGTTTGACGCAGGGTTTGAGGTAAAAGGGCGCAGTCCAACAACAGTGGGTGTGTGTTTGAGTTGCGGTTGACCCAGAGGTGAGTGTAAAGTGGCCAGTAACAAAAGGTGGGTGTGATTGGGTTGCAGTTGACCAGGAGTGAGGTAAGGGGCCAGTTCAACAACAAGGGTGGGTGTGTGTTGAGTTGAAGTTGAGCCCAGGGTGAGGTAAAGTGGCCAAGTAACACAGGTGGGTGTGTTGGGCTTGCAGTTGACAGGGTGAGGTAAAGCTGACCGGTCAACAACAAGGTGGGTGTGTTTGGGTTGAGTTGACCAGGGTGAGGTAAAGTGGCCAGTTCAAGCAATCAAGGTTGGGTGTGAGTTGGGTTTGAGTGACAGGGCTGAGGTAAAGTCCCAGTCATAACAACAAGGTGGGTGTGTTGAGGTTGACGCAGGATTATAATAAGGGGGTTTTGATTCCGCATGAAAGCATTGTTTAGCGATACTGGAGGATTATAAGGGTTTGATTCCTGCGAAGTATTGTTTAGCCATACTGGAGCATTATAAGGGCTTTGGTTAGGTCTTGAAACGTTTGTTTTGTGTGTGTGGTCCTTGTAGACGGCAAGTGGGGTGTCGTATCGCCGTGGTGGATGATGCAGTACAGTGATCATGGCTAACAGCTATTGGCTGCCTGGTGGAAGGCATCACCTCCACAAACCTGCTGAGTCATCACCGTGTTCAACTGAGAGAAAACTACTTCAACATCTACCTGGTTGTATCGGCTGGGGTGAGGAGGGGAGGAGAGGGGAGGGAGAGGGGAGAAGAGTGGGGAGGGGCGGAGGGGGAGGAGGGGGGGGGGGAGGGGGAGGAGGGGAGGAGAGGGGAGGAGAGGGGGGAGGGGGAGGAGAGGGGAGGAGAGGGGGGAGGGGCGGAGGGGAGGGGCAGAGAGGGGGGAGGGGGCGAAAAAGGGAAGGGGGGGAGGAGAGGGGAGAGGGGGAGGAGAGGGTGGAGAAGGGGGAGGGGCGGAGGGGAGGGCAATGAGGGGGGGGGGGGGGGGCGGGAGGGAGGAGAGGGGAGGAGGGGCACAGGAGAGTTGGGAGGGGCAGAGGGAGGGGAGGAGAGGGGGAGGGGCGGAGGGGAGGAGGGGCAAGGAGGGGAGGGGCGGAGAGGGAGAGGAGAGGGGGGAGGGGGCGGAGGGAAGGAGGGGGAGAGGAGGGGCAGGAGAGGGGAGGGGAGGGAAGGGGGGGAGGAGAGGGGGAGGAGAGGGGGAGAGGGGAGGAGGGGGGGGGGGGGTGGAGGGTTGTGTATTTGTCGCAGCATAGCAGCTACATTATTAATACAGCAATGACAGAGCATTTGGTCCATCCTGTTGGTAGCCAAGACATCCTAAGTTGATCTATTATAGAGAATAATAGTCACCCTCAGGGTTAGGTAGGTAGAGAATATTATAAGATATTAGTCCACCTCAGAGTTAGGTAGTAGAGACTTATAATAGATATAGTCAGTCTCAGGGTTAGGTTAGTAGAAGATATTATAGATATAGTCACCCTCAGAGTTAGTAGTAGAGATATTAGAGATATCAGTGCACCCTCAGGGTTAGGGTAGTAGAGATATTAGAGATATAGTCAAGGTCCTCTTGGGTTAGGTAGTAGAGATACTTATAGATATCGTCAGTTCAGGGTTAGGTTACGTAGAGATATTGATAGATATCAGTCACCGTCAGAGTTAGGTAGTTAGAGATTATTATTAGATATAGTCAGTCTACCAGCGGTTAGGGTAGTCGAGATACGTTAGAGATATAGTCACCCTCAGAGTTTAGGTAGTAAGAGATATTTAGATATAAGTCGGTCTCCGGGTTAGGTAGTAGAGATATTATAGATATAGTCACCTCAGAGTTAGGTAGTAGAGATATTAGAGATATAGTACCCTCAGGTTAGGTAGTAGGATATTAGAGATATAGTCACCCTCAAGTTAGGTAGTCCTTGAGTTTTTTATCTTGGTTGTGTTTAATTAATGTATCTCTCTGCAGGTGCCCCTCTATGCTTCCTTGTGCCTGGGTGATGGGCTGAAATACCTGTACTGAAAAATGAGGAGTAAGTTCTTAATCGTGCTGCATGTGTGTGTGAGTGAGTGCCTGCATTAGTGAGTGAGTGCTGCATGAGTGAGTGATTGCCTCCAGTGAGTGTGTGAGTCCTGCATGCGTGAGACGAAGTGCCTGCCCGGTGTACGAGTGGGTCACACGTGTGGTCACTCTCTCTCTCCCCACCTATGTTTCCCTGACCCAATTTGTATGACAGAAGAAAGGAGAGAATATTGTGATACAATAAACAACAATAACTTCTAGTTCATAACTAGTTTCTGAGTATGTACTACTGTGTGATATAACCACTAGGGTTCAAACCAGTTCTAGAGTAGTAACTAGACTGGTGATATAACCACTGGTCAAAACCAAGTTCTCTGGAGTAAGAGTACCCGTCTGGTGGTATAAACTTCAGTTCAAACAGTTATGACTAGTACTACTGGTGATATAACGCAGCTAGTTCAGAACCGCAAGTTTCTAGAGTAGTATTACTGGTGATATAACCTCTTAGTTCAAAACCAGTTCTGAGTAGTACTAGGCTGGTTCGAGCAGTTCTTGAGGTAGTACTACTGGTGATATAACCACTGGTTCAAACCAGTTCTGAGAGTAGTACTACTGGTTCAAACCAGTTTCTGGTGTAGTACTACTGGGTGATATAACTCTGTTCAAACGCAGTTCTGAGTAGTTACTTACTGGTTCAAAACCAAGTTCTGAGTAGTACTATGGTTCAAACCAGTTCTGAGTAGTACTACTGGGAATATAAGGCAGACCACTAGTTCAAACCAGTATTTTGAAGTAGTATTACTGGTGATTATAAACCACTGGTTCAAACCAGTTCTGAGTAGTACTATGTGATTTAACGCACTAGTTCAAACCAGTTTTGAGTAGTACTGATGTTCAAACCAGTTCTGAGTAGTACAAAAAGAGTACTGGTGATTATAACCATAGTCAAACCAGTTCTGAGTAGTACTACTGGTTCAAACCAGTTCTGAGTAGTTACTACTGGTGATATAACCACTTAGTCAAACTCAGTTCTGAGTAGTAACTACGGTTGATGATAACACTAGTTCAACCAGTTATGACTAGTACTACGGTGAATATAACCACTAGTTAAACCAGTTTGATAGTATTACTGGCGATGCAATGATGCAGATGACTTGATGACACCTCCG
>NW_019950269.1:7446-8635 GCF_002910315.2 Salvelinus sp. IW2-2015 | reverse complement strand
TTCAAAACTACAGTCAGATTGAATTGCTATGCAGGAATCCCATGCTGATTTAGAACTTGTGCCTAATACAGGCAAAACAAAATACATGTTGTTTTCAATTTCTCGTAAGAATGTTTCAGATGAACTATATGTTCACTTATTAGATGGTTCTCCAATCAAACGTGTTCTTGCTTAGGCATTTGGATTGATATGGATTTGACGTTTAAAAAACGAGAAGCTAAGACTTAAAGTTGGCTATTTCTACAGAAACAGATGGTGCCTTTCTCTAAGCAGTAGGAAGCAGCTTATTCAGTCAACCTTTTTTTATCTGTTCTTGATTATGGTGATATTATTCATCAAAGTGCAGCTGCTATTACTCTTAAACCTTTGCCATCTACCATAGTGCCCTTCATTTTATTACAAGTGACAGTTTTGATATTCATCACTGCATCCTGTATCAAAAGGTTGGCTGGACTTCACTACAGACCCTGGATCTCTACATTACTACATTTTTGTTTACAAGGCCCTACTTCATAAACTTCCATCTTATCTAACTTTGTTGTTGAAGTATAGACACCTGAGTTGCCTAACCGGTCTCCACCGATCTAGGAAAATCTGCTTTTAGATTTAATGTACCGTATTGCTGGAACAAAATCCAGAATACATTTCATATTGATGTTCTGGTGCTGTTCTGGCGATTTAAACTATTGATTAAGGACTTATTTGTGGAGGAATGTAACTGTTCTTCTGGGTGATTTGTGATGTTTTATTTGCGCTTCTCATGACTGTGCTTTTGTATCTTAATATATACAGTATATATAGTTTGGGTATAATGTGTTATGTTGTATTATATTATTATCATTATTGTTATTATAGTGTTTTTTAATTTATATTATTGTCTCATTCAATCTTTTTTTGACTTTCACTGTTGGAGCTTGGAGCATAATCATTTCACTGTACCCTGCGATAACATCTGCGACCCTGTGCTGTTAAACTAACAATAAACAAATCTATCCATCCATCTATCAATGGGATTCCTCAAAAGTTTTGAGTAACGACAGCACATTGGGCTTTACTGTGTATCCTAGCAGCACTCGGGTGTGAAATGTGCTGCTTCAAGGGACTCATAATACCCTGGATTTATAGGAGAGAATGTTAGCGCACGCACACGCACACGCACACGCACACGCACACGCACACGCACACGCAC
>NW_019950269.1:0-1881 GCF_002910315.2 Salvelinus sp. IW2-2015 | reverse complement strand
GTCTGCTGTTAATGATAATGTAAAGGATTTTCCCAAGGTTGCTGTTGACGCATATCCCACAGTAGTTATTGTGGTCATATTTGTCACCACTTTTATGGAATGGGGTGATCAGTCCTTGGTTCCAAATATTGGGGAAGATGCCAGAGCTAAGGATAATGTTAAAGAGTTTTAGTATCGCCAAATGGAATTTGTTGTCTGTATATTTTATCATTTCATGTYGGATACCATCAACACCACAGGCCTTTTGGGTTGGAGGGTTTTTATTTTGTCCTGTAGTTCATTCAATGTAATTGGAGAGTCCAGCAGGTTCWGGTAGTCTTTTTAATAGTTGATTCTAAGATTTGTATTTGATCATTCATACGTTTTTGCTGTTTGTTCTTTGTTATAGAGCCAAAAAGACTGGAGAAGTGATTTACTCATACATCTCCATTTTGGATAGATAATTCTTTGTTTTGTTGTTTAGTGTTTTCCAATTTTCCCAGATGTGGTTAGAGTCTATGGATTCTTCAATTACATTGAGCTGATTTCTGACGTGCTGTTCCTTCTTTTTCCGTAGTGTATTTCTGTATTGTTTTAGTGATCCACTATAGTGAAGGCGTAGACTCAGGTTTTCTGGGTCTCTATGTTTTTGGTTGGACAGGTTTCTCAATTTCTTTCTTAGGTTTTTGCTTTCTTTGTAAAACCATTCGTCATTGTTGTTCATTTTCTTCTGTTTTCTGTTAGATTTTTTTTGATTAAATGGGAAAGCTGAGGTCAAATATACTGTTAAGATTTTCTACTGCCAAATTTACACCTTCACTATTAGTGGCATTTTTTGTCCAGAAAGTTGTCTCGAGGGGATTTAATTTGATGTTGCCTAATTGTTTTTTGGTAGGTTTCCACACTATATTCCTTCCATCTATAGCATTTCTTAATATTACTCAGTTACTTCGGCTTTGATGCCTCATGATTGAGTATTGCACTGTTCAAGTAGACTGTGATTTTGCTGTGGTCTGATAGGAGTGTCAGTGGGCTGACTGTGAACACTCTGAGACTCTGGATTGAGGTCAGTGATAAAGTAGTCTACAGTACTACTGCCAAGAGATGAGCTATAGGTGTACCTACCATAGGAGTCCCCTCGAAGCCGATCATTGACAATGTACATACCCAGCGTGTGACAGAGCTGCAGGAGTTTTGACCCGTTTTTGTTGGTTATATTGTCATAGTTGTGCCTGGGGGGGGCATATGGGGGAGGGAATGCTGTCACCTCCAGGCAGGTGTTTGTCCCCCTGTTTGCTGAGGGTTCTGGCACTTAGGTCGCCACAGACTAGTACATGTCCCTGGGCCTGGAAAGTATTGATTTCCCCCTCCAGGATGGAGAAGCTGTCTTCATTAAAGTATGGGGATTCTAGTGGGGGGATATAGGMAGCACACAGGACGACATTTCTCTCTGTTAAATCATTTCCTTTTGAATTTCTAGCCAAATGTAAAATGTTCCTGTTTTGATTCATTTAATGGAGTGGGTTAGGTCTGCTCTATACCCAATTAGCATACCCCCTGAGTCCCTCCCCTGTTTCACATCTGGTAGTTTGGTGGATGGGACTACCAGCTCTCTGTAACCTAGAGGGCAACCAGTGGGTCCGTCTCCTCTATACCATGTTTCTTGTAGGATGACAATGTCTGTATTTACAATTTCTTTGATGAAGTCCAGGTTCCTGCCTTTAGGRCAAAGGCCACCTGCCTGGGATATTCCAGGATGAGATAGTGAAGGCTTTGTGTTCCATAAAGTGTCCAATGTTGTTGGTTGTGTGGTTTGGCCTCAGGCCAGTAAGTGTGAGCAGAGCCTGCTGAGCATCTGGTACATGCCATTGGCTTGCGCTGGAAAGAGTGAGGGGGGGGGGG
>NW_019950268.1:0-8642 GCF_002910315.2 Salvelinus sp. IW2-2015 | reverse complement strand
TCCTGATACTACTGAACATGACCTCTCCTGATACTACTGAACATGACCTCTCCTGATACTACTAAACATGACCTCTCCTGATACTACTAAACATGCACTGAAAACAATGGGTACAAAAGCCACAGATTTCTTTCAGAATTTGTTTCTCTTTGTTTGACCGTGTTTGTTCAAAGTGGTCACTTGATGTCTTAATGACAGGTTACCTGTACTTCTGCACTGGGGAAATTATACAATCTACTGTGGATGATCCCCTCCGCTGTTTTATCCCTCTCTAGATACTGCCACGTTTTATCCATCTCTCTGGATACAGCCACATTTCACCCATCCCAATATGAATGAATTGTACATCTGATGACATTCATCATCTGGGTAGATGAAATGCCTTGATTCTTGACAACGTAGTCGTGCACCCTGTCTTTGGTCAAGACAATCCAGTACAATGTTTAAATGACTGAGCGTGTATACTGAGACTGCATTAATTCTATTTAAAATGTATAAATAATTGCTATTTTAATGTTTTTGATGACTGACAATGAATAACATGTGCAGAGCTGTTCATAAACAATCTAGTTAAATATTCCTGATCTCAATGAATAACACTGTTGCCTTAACATCTTAGGCTTCACGTATGCATCAATCCAACATATACATTGGTTTTGAAATCAGTAGGTGAAGCCAGTAGACTTCAATTGAGGGAGCCCATGGTACTCAAGGAAGTAGTAACTTGTTCTAAATTAAATACTGTATGTAAACTGTAAAACTCAGTGTATTGGTGAATTTACCTTTTGTAAAAGGATTCTCAAGATGGATATGATAATGTTGCCAAAATGGAGTTATTGTCCAAGCTAAAGAACTGAGGAGCTCCTGATGATGCACTGTGTAGAAATGGAACTCTCAACCACACTTGACTAAGCTACTGTAACTGTGCTCTAAGCACCGACTCCTTGTTTTCTGGACTGCTTATTTCAAGTACACAAGGGGCTCTAGCTGCCCTCTTATCAGTACTTTGGTTTGTCATTTTAATATTTTCCTTGTTCTCTTCTGCTCTTCATTGTGTACAAACTTCATGTGATATGGTCTTCCATGCATTTGTAGACGACCATCTAAATGTCTAACATTGTGTTCTGTTCAATGAGAGAGGTTGCTGGTGTGTTAGATGGAGCATGCATGATAGACGGGTAAAGATGGTTTACAGAACGCTGTACTTTAGAGCTGGATCAATAACAGAAGTGTAAAAAGTAACATGACTTTATTGATTAAAAAGACAGCGTGACCTCCAGTCTGAAGACTTTAATGTGACAGGTGAACAGTATTCTCCAGGTGGCACAGCAGAGTTACACAGAATCAAAACCATACTGAAACAATGATCCAATGAAACCAAACAAAGCCTGAGCCCTACATCACAAGTTATGACGTTGAAAAATGGAGTGTAGAAAAATATAACACGGTTATGTAGTAGTAAGAGGTCTTGGCTGTTCTCGTTCTACTTGAAACTCGGTCTGTGCACAAGTTAGACCTGACCTAAAATAACTATTTGATGTTGAGCTCCCATTCTGGAAGTAAACCGACGAGAGCAGCTGGTGGTTGTAAAAGCTAGAGGCACAGCCAGTTTTGGTAATCCTGGAGTTGATTCATACTCGAGGGGTGCAGATTAACAACCCTTGTGACATTCCACCTCTGTTCACAAGGGCCACCAGCAAGGCCCCATATGAGACGCTACAGTAATGGAGTTAGTGACTGGAAGAAGGCCACGGTCTGCTTAGAGGGCATTTGACAAGGAGCTCATTTCTTAGTTGTCAACAAAACCAGGTTCTTTATATCAGCAAACTGCACTAAAGGTGGTCCACATTGAGACTACCTGATGTGGTGAGGAGGGAGCAGAGATGGCTGCTGTTCACTTTCATGGTCTACTTCTACTGGCTAATCTGGAAAGAAGGTACAAGCATCTCAATGGTCTGTCTGATCATCTGTTCGTGCCTAAAACCCTGTAGGAGGCTCTCGTAACAATCTGACAGTTCTGTTCTAAAGGCAAATGGCTCTTTGTAATAATTTCCTTCATCGTTAGTTCTACAGGAATCCTCTTTAAGGCCACTTGGCTGCTGAATGAACTAGGTAGGGAGGTGAAAACCCTGATCAGGAAGAGGCACACTTGCACCTTCAGCAGGTGGTCACAGTGCCTCTGGTGGACTGCCGGTAAGTGCTGATCATGCCGCCTCTTAACGGTTAGGAATTCACACTAGTTCCAGAATAAACTAATTGTGTGGACTCTGGTACATATAATCTGCTCAAAGGCTTTCCACTGACAGAGGGCAACGTCCCCAACAAAGAGTACAGAGTGTGGATCTACCACAGCCTTTAACACACAGCAACACCTTTACAAGGCAGATCCTGGTTGTATAAAACAATCAGCAGGAAGGGGGGTAAAAAGGAATGACAGAAAGACAAGAGGGGATGAAGGGGAAAGGATGGAATTCACACAGTTGATTATAACATCCATATCAAGAGCATTAACAAATCAATCTTTCATTTAAAAAAAAACATTTATATACAAACTAACCAAAATAAATTCATGATTGTGCACATGATTTGCTTTCTCCACATATTCAATACTCAGCATCACAAGGAGTGTGTGGGGGAGTGAATGGCATGACAACGATTGCAATGAAACTACTGCAGTGATTGCAATGAAACTACTGCAGGGATTGGGGTGGACGAGAGAGCAATTTGCCTAAATTACTTATCACATAATTATGAATTCAAAATAATGGAGGGGGAATAAGAAGAGGGGAATGGGGAAGAATTAAGTTGACGGGGACTCAGTCTTTCCACTCTTTCTTGATGTTAAGGTTCCACTCCCAGGAGAGGTGGTCGTGCTTATCGTCATCAGTGAACTTGGACTTGATGTTGTAGGTGCCGCGGGCCAGCATGCCTTTAGGGGCCTCCTCCAGAGGGGTCAGGAACTCGTACTCTGCCGGCCGCGGCCCGTAGCTCCCCACCATGTAGTCTGACTTGTCAACTACACAGAGAGGGGATTAGATTTATTTTCCAAAGTTTCCTCTTGACAAAAACTTCTCTGCGTCACCAAATACAAATACTATGGCCACTCCGGAACTATTAACAAGTAATTTAATGACCGTCTAGGAATGCCAATGTAAATACCTCATCTACTAACTTGACCTAATTACTGTGCACAGGCGAATACAGTCACCTGAGTTGACCAAGCCACTCCCAACATCCAATCCCAGATACATCCCTAACCCTGTCTCCGATGCACTTGTGGATATCTGAGATAATTGGATAAGTATAAGCAATATGGTCATATCCCCATGTTGTCCTCTAGACAGAAGGTACACTATATTGCTTAACCTTATCCGGCATTCTCAAATTCTCACAGTAGACAGAGCAAGGAAATGAAACAGCAGAACTTACCCTTGACTCCTTTCCTGTAGGTCTGCTGGGCATACTTCAGTCCAGACACAATCTCCTTGTTGACCTGCAGACAGAGACAACAGTCAGTGATGAGGTCACATCCTCTTTCCACATCCACCCTTCGGATAAGACAGCAGCCCTTTCATGATAGGACATGATAGGACATTCAGCTTACAATTGAATTTCAATGTCCAAAATAGCTTGATAGTGGCCAAGCTGACACTGGTCATGCTAGTTGGATTGGATAAACAGACATAACACGTTGTTGAAAAAGGCCAGACTCATTCACCTTGAAGCTGATCTTTATCTTGTACTCCACGCCTTCCTTCAGGACAAAGGACTGTTTCTTAAAGGACTCCAGGTCTCCTGAGGCGGTCGAGCAGAGAGAAAGAGAGAAAGAGAACGTCAGAGACCCTCAGGCAGAGTGAATGCAGGAGCAGTCTATAATTTTGTTCCAATATATGCAATGCACAAAGTTCTCCCCTGGAAGTAATCGTGTTAGACTGGATGGGTGAAAGGTGTCAGATCAGTGATTCAGCATCTTTAAAAATGTGACCACAAAGGCAGGATTTTCTAAGTGTTCCAACAGGGTTGTAGCCTGCTATTATAGTGTCCACTAGATGGCGCTTCCCTGTATGCGAGTTCAGCTCTATGGCCCTGGTTTCTTCCCTGTAGGTGGCTCTACAGGCCATATGAGGGCAGAAGAGTCTCAAACCAGCAGAAGAAATGCCTCATTAACTCAAATAATAAAACCAATCCATTAGGAATGGCCCATGGAATTTGCCTGATATGTCTACTGGAAAACGTATGTTTGTAAACCATAGGTGGCCAGATGTTGCGGCTGCTATGAGGCAATGTCTTTTGTCCACCCAATGGTAAGCTTTAGTTCCACCCTCACACATTCATATGGAAAATATTACATGTGCTCACTACAAAGGCTTCTTTTCACACTAAAACACATTACAAGTCTTTCAATATGGAGCCTTTTCTCAAAAAGTGCACCTCAGCGTATTCAGAAACACACCCTCTAAATACCAGTACAACCACTGTGCTGCTCTACTCACCCTGTAGGTCAAGGGTCAGGGGCAGCGGCGCCGTCTCACACATCAGGGTCAAGCGTGTCACCTGGACATTGGGAGCATTGGGGTCTACTGGGAGAAAGGGAAAAAAAACAAGCAAAGTACAAAATGTAAAAATAGTTCATGGTAAACACAAAAAACATTGACTATTATAAGCAGTGCATGTTTAACTCTTTAGAGTCTAAGACATTGTGGGGTTAATAAGATGCTCATACTATGGATCATTTAGCTATTTGATTTAAAATTTTAGGACCCCTTTAGGTATATATTTTTTTAAATAAAATATTGATTTTGGCCTTTACTACTAAAGCCCATAGAAACGCATTGAATAACACATTCATGAATGGAAAAAAGGTCAGTCAAAAACAAAATCATAAGAAATAAGGTTAAAGTGTCAGTCCTAGATCTAGAAGATATAAAAAATAAACTCTGGGAATATATATATATATATATTTATATATATATATATATAAAAAAAAATTACATATTTAACATATTTAACATATTTAACCACTTTTTTGGGTAGGCACAAAACTACCTTCATTCTTCCATTTCTTTTTAAAACCGGTGACACTTGTGACACAAAATGGAGAATCTCCCCTTTCAATGTCTCCCGAGTGGCGCAGCGGTCTAAGGCACTGCATCTCAGTGCTAGAGGCGTCACTACAGACGTTGGTTCGATTCCAGGCTGTATCACAACCGGCTGTGATTGGGAGTCCCATAGGGCGGTGCACAATTGGCCCAGCGTCGTCTGGGTTAGGATTTGGCTGGGGTAGGCTGTCATTGTAAATAAGAATTTGTTCTTAACTGACTTGCCTAGTTTAAAAAATAAATACAGTGGTCATAGTAGTTTCTAGGTCAAACCGTTCTGTAGTGTTACAGACATTTAACGTGAGACGACCAATTTTCCGGATGTCTCATGGTCTGACAAACACTGTTCTAGCTGTGCCAACTTTCAGATGCGGCAGTATGACATCGGAGGATGTGGTGGATTGAGATGCATCCAAATGCAAAAAAACCTTCTCTCTAGCTTAAATTGACAAGATTTTTTTTTGTTATGGAATTTAGACTGATGCGTCAATCAACTCAAGGGGGTTAAGTCAATAGGCTGAAGCAGAGAACTACAACAGTTCATGAAGAACAGTTCAACTGTGAATAATGACATTTGCAACAGATGGAAGTGAGTATCAGACATAAAACAATGTGAAAATATTTCTACCAGCGATCAGTGGTTCATCGCAGTCATTGATACCGCAGCTCTAACTAAAGCCCAGGCGGCTTGGCCTCCTTTCCAGTCAGCAGCCTGTATCTTGCCAGCCTGTATCTAGTTCACAGACTGTTGCAGGTGTCAGCTACTGACCTGTCTGAGGGGAGGGGGGTAACTGTCACTGCTGTACCCACTGAGCACCAAGACTGCCATCCTGTTGCTCTCTCCCACCCTCTCTTATGGTATTTTCAAACTCATTCAATTACATCCCTGAAAAGAAAGCCTGCTGAAGGACTTGAAAGTAGGAGGAAATTATAAGAAAATAAACAACGAGATGGTTGCATGAGATGTGCATTGTGGATGTGGGTTTGTGGATGTGGGTTTGTTTGTTAATCAGGTCGAGAGGGAGAAACAGTCTGCAGGGCTGGTGTGTCCAAATTGCATGAGTCCGTCTGCAGAGTGTGTGTGTGTGTGTATCTCTACAACATGTGTAGTTGGCGCAGCAACACAAACCTGCAGCCGCGGCGGCGTTCCCCAGGAGGGCCTCCTTGTACTTGCGCAGGCTCTCGTCGTCCTTGTCCAGCTCCTGGATCTCCTGCAGACTCTTCTGAGCGGGGGGCTTGTAGTTGACCCCGCCCTCCGCTTCCTCGTTGGCCGCTGCGATGGCCGCCAGCTGTTCCGGGGTGGGATCCTGCTCTGCCATAGTCTACTGAGAGCGAGAGAGACACAGGTCAGGAGGTTTGGTCCAATACGTTGAAAATAGATCAACAAACTGTGAGCACAAAACATTTGAAAAACCCCTCCAAGGCACTGTCTTACCAAAAAATGTAAAAGCCTTTATTAAGTTACATCGCAGGAGGACAAGATTAAAGACAGCACACCTGAGCGTACTCCCTGAATAGTTTGTCAGGATGAAAAATTGGACCTCCCTACAGTACCTCGTCTTCAGGTAAACCACTGGTCTGAAATGACTGCATTGGTAAAAGACGTGTAGTAGAGACCTCACATGCTACTAACTAATGAATCGTGTGAGATTGGTTACTTTTACAGGGGAGGGAGGAGGTAAGGATGTTGTATTTCCAAACTATTCAAGCAGGGCCAGAGTTTGAAAGATGGTAGCAGSAAAGATGGTTTAGTATGAACCAATAGAAATCCCAGATCACGCTTGTAGGCGATGTCATGGCAACGTTGGCTAGCTAAGCTCATGCGCAGAAAAACGTCACCAGGTCTAGCGGTCGTCTYGCGCAGAACTGCGGATGTACAGGCCATCAGATCAAAGGCACTCCTTCCATATAAAGTTGTTTTTGACAAAAATGAAAACGTGTCACTTTGTCGAGTAACAACTAAGGAATCATTTTTCACTTCTCAAACCCTGGTCGGCCTCAAGTCTGCTTCGCATGGGTTCCCGGAAGTCTTGCGATATTGGGCCTCTGGGTTTAGAAACTCTGTGGTAGCAGTCAACACGCCACTTCCCAGATGCTCATTAGGATCCTTTAAATAAATCTGATTTGCATGCAGTGTGGGGCAGGCACCAGATTAATAGGGTGTCCTGGTAGATGATTATGGACTTACATCCTTCTCTCATTGCACTTTGACCTCAGCAGCCTCATTGCTGCTCTGAAACAATACCCAATCACACACACAGAGCCAGGGCATGTGACTGAGCCTAACCAGAGCCTTCTATTGCGATAAAGATTCCGGGGCCTGACTCACACGTCCTGGCTTGGACTACATTGGACACAGTCCCAGTATGGAGGTCAGACCAGAGGGGCCAGCGCTGTACACGCGGGGGGAACYACRGAGGGCTGGTTGGTCGAAAAGCAGAGCTTTATCTCAACTCAAACCCTCTCCCTCCCTCCTCTACCACACTGTAGTGAGCTACAGTCAAGCTTCTGTGGATCAAGCAGATAACAACATGCTAATGTGGGAGCAGCACCCAGCTGCACTGCATTACCAGTCAACATCAATTAGGGTCTGGGGAGAGTGATGCTAAGCAGGAATCAGRACAACGATATTAGGGGAAGGGTCCTCTTGCCAGAGAGGTGGGTGTCGTGAGGAGAGAGCTGTGAGTGTTGAAATCAACCTTTCCCCCCAGATAGGGAAGGGAAAGAGGATACCTAGTCACTTGCAAAACTGAATGCATTCAACTGAAATGTGTCTTCCGCATTWAACCCAACCCCTCAGAATCAGAGAGTTGCGGGGGGGGCTGCCTTAATCGACATCCCTGTCACCGGCGTCCAGGAGCAGTTGTTGTTGGGGGTTAACTGCCTTGCTTGTTGGGGGTTAACTGCCTAACCTTTCGGTTACTGGCCACCGTTTTTTCTATGGGTACTAGCACTATTCATGACACAAACTGTTCACACCCATCTAGTTAGCGAAGATAACATTTTTGTTGGTTTAAAGCTAATTTCCTGCAATTTGTCACGGGGTACAAAAATGTTGTTGCCGTTTTAAAGCTCACGTTCTTGAAATTCTATACATTTTGCCATGTCTAATGTTTATTCATGTGTTATTTGAGTGACTCAAACATTACAACAAAATCTATGTGCTAAAAAACCTAGCTAAAAAATCTTTAGCTGACATGGCCTAGTTGATCTTTGGACATTTCTGACAAGTTATAAATAGCTCTCTAAGGTCTACAATGACTGAGGAAAACTGATGATACACTACTCAATTTCGAAATCGCACCTACAGCTTTCAAAAAGCCGGACAGAGGTTTTCTTTTTTTTTAGGGGGGGCGGACACCCCTTGCCCCACAGTTTGGGAACCACTACGCTAGGCTACCTGCCGATTAAGTACTGTAGTAATATAGAGGCCTACATCTAGCCTTCGTCTAGCTGGTGTAATACCTCTGCTACACCGAGGTGATTTCATAACACTGCTGCTCTGTGCTTTCTGTCTTCCTTCATGAAGACTGGCCTCCTTGT
>NW_019950267.1:0-8646 GCF_002910315.2 Salvelinus sp. IW2-2015 | reverse complement strand
GACAGACAGACAGACAGACAGACAGACAGACAGACAGACAGACAGACAGACAGACAGACAGACAGACAGACAGACAGACAGACAGACAGACAGACGGAGAAAGAACTATTGTTGTAGAGAGAATAGAACCTCACACAGCAAGATTCTGCACATAGTTTGTCGGCATGGCGACAAATGAAAGGCCCTGATGAAAGGTCCTGATAAGCTTCATCCAAAACTCCAGAACATTGAAGGAGTCCTTTGTTCACTTCTGTCAGATAAACGCAATTCCCCCCTTGAAGCTGCCTTTGAGGAAGAGGTTTAAATAGCTTAGTCAGCCAACAGTATTTCACAGGTAGGTACGTACAAYACAATACCAAGCAGTCAGCCAACAGTATTACACAGGTAAGTACAAGACAATACCAAGCAGTAAGCCGACAGTATAYCACAGGTATGTAAAATACAATACCAAGCAGTCAGCCAACTGTATTACACGGGTAGGCACAATARAATACCAAGCAGTCAATCAGCAGTAAAACACAGGTAGCTACAAGACAATACCAAGCAGTAAGCCGACAGRATAACACAGGTATGTAAAATACAATACCAAGCAGTCAGCCAGCAGTAAAACACAAGTAGGCACAATACAATACCAAGCAGTCAGCCAGCAGTAAAACACAGGTAGGTACAAGACAATACCAAGCAGTCAGCTGACAGTATAACACAGGAATGTAAAATACAATACCAAGCAGTCAGCCAACAGTAAAACACAGGTAGGTACAAGACAATACCAAGCAGCCAGCTGACAGTATAACACAGGAATGTAAAATACAATACCAAGCAGTCAGCCAACAGTAAAGCACAGGTAGGTACAAGACAATACCAAGCAGTCAGCCAACAGTGAAACACAGGAATGTAAAATACAATACCAAGCAGTCAGCCAACAGTAAAACACAGGTAGGTACAAGACAATACCAAGCAGTCAGCCAGCATTAAAACACAGGTAGGTACAAACAATACCAAGCAGTCAGCCAGCAGCAATAGAGGAAACTATTACCGAGGTTGCTTTATACAGTTTTTAACTCTCCCATGCGTCTTAACAGGTGATATTGCTGCTGGGTGCTAAAAATAGTTTGTTACTGGAAAATGAAAGTGGCAGTGGGAAAACAGAGAGAGGTACTACAGCTGTTTACCACACATACAATGAGGGATAACAGAGAGAGTATACTAACAGCCTGTTTACCACCATACATTTATTTGAGGGATACAGAAGAGAGGTACTCCACATGCTGTTTACCACATCATTATCTAATACAAATGAGGGCATAACAGAGAGAGATACTTACAGCTGTTTACCAACAGCATACAATGGGGATAACAAAGAGAGATAACTACAGATTGCTGTTTACCACACATATAATGCTTAAGGGATTAACAGAGAGAGGTAGCTACAAGCTGTGTTGACCACTAATACAATTGAGGGATAACATGCAAGAGCACGTGTACTCCAGCTGTTTACCACCATACAATGAGGGATAATCAGAGAGAGATACTACAGCTGTTTTACCACACATCCAATGAGGGGATAAGCAGAGAGAGGTACTACCGCTGTTTACCACCCACCATAAACAATGAGGATAAACAAGAGAGAGATAATGTTAGACCAGCTGTTGTACCACACAGTACATATTGAGGGATAACAGTAGCAGAGGTACCTCACAGCGTTGTTACCTAAACGTACAATGAGGGATGGACAGAGATGGAGGTACCTCACAGGCTTGTTTCTACACATAGCACGGTTGAGGGATATAAGAGAAGTGTCTACCCAGCTGCTTACCACAACTCGAGTGCACTTGGCTTATTGGCTGAATTTCACGAACATCTCTGTTTAATCTCGCGTGGGTTTGGACTCATAGCCTTGGGTTTTCTCCATAGCGCTAGTGGATGGGTACGCCTGGTTGGTACCTCTGCAACTGTTCATACTGTGCCTGTGTGACTCACGTAGTATACAGCTGTGTCAAATCGGAGGGCCTGTATGTCCGGTTGTCCGCATAAGGAGCCGTCGCATAGGTTTTGCTAACTTCATCTCTTAGGGAGGACGCGAGACAGAGGCTTTCAGAGTGTGTAGCATCGATACTCTGATTGATTTCGCTAGAGAGGGCAGACTACTCTTTCTCTGATATATCAATCTGAAATGAATGTCGCTCATTTCTGATCTTGCTTCCGGTGATTCTCATAGATCCACCTCTACGCAGACGACGACCCATATCTGTATACCTCTGGCCCTTCTTTGGAGACACGTGTGTTAACAAACCTCCAGATGAGCTTCAATACCATACAAGACACTCCTTCCATGGCCTCCACTATCTTAAATGCAATGTAAACTAACATGCTGCAACCACGAAGTCGCTGCCCGCAACCCTGCCCGTCCCGTCCAGACACTACTTTACTTCTGGAACAGTTCTGAAGTTAGACTGTGAAACTCTCCAATCCAGACTCAACATTAAACATCTCCCAATTAAAAATTAAATCTAGAATCGGCTTCCTATTTCACGAACAAAGCATCCTTCACATCCATGCTTGCCAAACAACCTCGTAAAAACTGACCTTCCACCCGATCCTCGACTTCAACGATGTCATTTACAAAATTAGCCTCCAACACCGACTCAAGCAATGTTGGATGCAGTTATCACGTTTGCCATCCGTTTTGTCACCAAAGCCCCATATACTACGCCACCACTGGGAACTGTACTGCGCTGTTGTGCTGGCCCTCGTTCAGTACTCTCGCCAACCCACTGTCTCCATCATCGGACAATGTCTCTGCTAGGTAAAGCCCCGGCCTTATCTCAGCTGCACTGGTCAGCCATAGCAGCACACACGCGCGTAGCGAGCGCGCTCAAGCGAGGTATCATGCTCACTGGTCACCCTCAAAGCCAATTCTCCTTTGGCCGCCTTTCCTTCCAGTTCTCTGCTGGGCAACGCACCTCGAACAAACTGCAAAAATCTTTAAAGCTGGGAGACTCTTACTCCCTCACTAGCTTTAAAGCACAAGCTGTCAGATGCAGCTCACAGATCACTGCACCCTGTACATAGTGCCCATCTGTAACCTCACGGCCCAGCTGTTCATATACTAGCTGCAATGGCCCCCATATTTCACTAGTAATTTAAATTTACATTTTATCTTGGATTCCTTATGGGCATCCCCGGGATTTGGTGAGTTCATGCGGTTAAGCACAGTTCAGATCCCGTCATGCAAACAGATCTAACCATTCCCCCAGCTCTGACATGCTAACACCTTGTAACTGGATGTAATAGCAACGGCCAGTGGCGTATTTCAGGTAGCTTCTTATTGCCTTACCGCTCTCTTAATCTCACACCTTTCGACTCTAGCTGTCTGCACATGAGACAACTGACATACCACCGTGGTACTAAGTTAGAAGTTTCTTGTTGTCGTTAACTGTATTATTGATTGTATGTCACTCGTCCCGGCTAGTTTCAATGTCCATGGTGTAAAACGTGACTTGAATCGTTTTGTCCACTTGTTACTCTTGTTACTTGTTTTGTTGTCCTTCTGGGAACACTGCTTTGCTTCTCTACGCTTCTCTTCCTGCTCACGGGTAGGATTCGTCGACAGTAATGCCAACATTTGAGGTTATAACACTCCAATGGTCTGTTCTTCTACACATCAGAACTTCTATAGACAATGGTTTTATCACACTATAAGTGTGAAAATAATTAACTACACTAAATTTAAAAAAGACAACAGGGTAACTATTAGAGAGGTACTACCAGCTGTTTCAGTCACAGGACAGACAGACCACGACAGACAGAGCAGACAGACAGACATGACAGACAGACAGACAGAGCAGACAGACAGACAGACAGACAGGAACAGACTGACAGACAGACAGACAAGACATGACAGACAGAAAGACATGACAGTCACTCAGACAGACAGTACAGACAGACAGACAGACAGACAGACAGACAGACAGACAGAGACAGATTTGATCATTACAGATCACCCAGATTGGATGTTAATATGATCTCATTGCTTCTGTAGCACGAGAATCGCGTCACACCCTCCTCAGACACGCCCTAGAATTTGTCCGCGGTCCTCACGTCCGTTCGCATTGACGAGCTATCAGTCGACTACAGCCGAGCCGGCGCCATGAAGGAAGGGCTCTCTAGAAGGCGTAACGCTCGTCCCAAGAAACTCCAGAAATTACCTCACTGCAACTGTTATCCCTTTGGTTTAGAGCTTCTGTCCACATCCCACACGATCCCTCCCTTGAATACTGCCCCAACTTGAAGCGAAGTAGGCTTAAATTTAGTTTATAAGTTAACGCGGTAGACACGGTACAACTGCGCTGTGATATCCACGTGTACTTACAGGTGATGGTAACAGCAATGGTATTTTACATCATCATCTATTTTGCTAACCTACTGATAGAATGAGTTTACACCGTGGATTTTCGATCAATGCTGGTCACAGATTTTTGTAGATAGTGCGCACCTTACCAGTCAACCACGGCCTCACATGACATGGAATAGAATTCTCAATAACAAGAGCTTTTATTCAATATCGTTCCAATCGACTGTTGAACTGAACTTAAACATTTGCCATTTTGCCCACACATTATTCTCGCCCATTACGACACCTGGCTGTAGAGAGATATACGAAGTATGGGAGGAGTCTTCTCACTATGACATCAGAGTACCTCGCTCACGCCCATCCTAACCATACACCATATCATCTGCTTCAGCTCGCTCTCCTATTACACCGACTACCTCCTCCACTTCTACAACAACCAACCTCAAACACTAAATACACACGATTTCACATGTCTGTATCTGTCGTCTTGTTGCGGCCACGAAAAAAACATAGTTGGATGGAAACCATGCCGCGATGACTCGTTACCAGGTGATGACCGGGTCTACCCTTACAGAAACCACACCACAAAAATTCATACCACCGCCCACATCCACAACATCAGCACCACTGATCACGTACGCGAAAACGTTTTTTCCCTGTCAGATGTGATTTTTCGCTTTAATGTCATTTTTTCCTCTTGAAGATTTTAGGCTCAGCAGCTCGCTGTTGGTAATATCAACACGCATGGTTTTTAGGACTTACTTCCACTCAAAGCCTCTTACAAACAAGCAGTCTGGAGGGTTGAATCTTGGGAGTATTTATACATCTTTGGTGTGGTGAGGATATTAATAGGTTGGCTGCTAGCTCTGGACTACCAACCAATGCTAATCATAGCAGGGTGCAGGGTTATACTACCAGAGAAGACACGGAACATCCATCATCACAGATCACTACCCCACAGACGTGATGCACAGTGTGATTTATGTGTTACTGTGATGGTGTGTCTTGTGTATGGCCAAGTTGTCGTGTGGTGTGTGGTGTGTGCAGACATTGCGGGAGACCAGGGAAATGCTGGTGACCCCACTCACAGTCCGAGGTCAATTATCTTCACAGTGATCTCCTTCGCCTATTGTTTAACCTAGCAGTTCACTACTCCTCCACAACAGCAGGACTCGTCCTAATTTAAAACCAGTTCACTACTCCTCCACAACACAGGAACTCTCCTATTTAACGTTCAGCTATCCTCCACAACACAGGAACTCTCCTATTTAACACATGTTTCCACTACTACCTTCTCACCCCACAGGGCACCTCTCCCTCACTTCCATAAACAGTTACACTAACTCCTCCACAACCACAGGCATCTACTCTATTTAAAACGGTCCTCAGACTACTCCAACCAACACAGGCCACTCCTTCTATTTTAAACAGTTCGACTACTCCTCCCACAAAACAGGCACTACTCCCTATTCCTATTTAACGTAAGTTCCACTGACTTCCACCACAGAAGCAGTGTACTCGTTCACTTATTTTTACACCAGTTTCACTACTCCTCCACAACACAGGACCTCCTATTTTAACAGTCTACACCTACACTCCACCACAGACAGGACTGTCTCTCTTCTTTTAAACAAGTTTCCAACCTACCTTCCTCGCATCAACCAGGAACTCGTCCTATATGTATTAACAGTTCACACTAATTCACCTACCACCAACACAGGGAACTCTTACAAGTTATTTTAACTTAGTCGGTCTTCTACGTACTCTCACCTAACAAACCCAGGGTTGTTAGGTGCACCGGGCTATCAGTAATTTATGCATTTCATCCGCGTGTGTGTGTACAGTGTGGCGTGTTGTTTGTTGGTGGTGTTCGTGTGTGTGGGTGTGTGCTGTGTGTGTGTGTGTAGTGTGTTGATGTGGTTGTTGTGTGTTGCGGGTGTGTTTGTTTGGTTGTGTTGTGGTGATGTTGTGTGTGTGTGGTGTGATGGTTTCGGGGAGGCGTGGAACGTGCGGGCGCCAGGAGTGACGTTGGGCAAGCGGGGTCGCTTTGTGCGTGTGGTCAACCTTACGTGGGATGGTTTGAAATCAATCTCCCCGACGTCCTGGGTACTGTATGGACCGTTAATTCGCGCTTAGATGTTGAGCCGACCTGGGCTGTGGGCTGCATAATGGTGTGATGTTTGTGGTGGGTAGCAAGTGTGTTTGGGTTATGTGCTGCCTCTTGGTGGTAGGAAAGGTGATCTAGTAGCCTTCCAAGCGTTGGTATAGGTCTCGCTATGGCATCCCAGGATGAGTCCAGGGTCACTCATTTCGAGTTGTTGTGTACCCGTTCTCGTCTATGTGCGAGGATTAGTTCAGCGCTAATGGGTACCAATGAGCAGTTGCCACTACGCCTTGTTGGAGTACGGCACCCATCCCCTCTCCGGCCTCCTCCCTGCCCTCACAACACAGGTGCTGTGGGTTTCAGAGAGGTCGTAATTCGCTCGAGTAGATCGCATTCGCTTCATGGCACAGTACTCAGAGCACAACGAGTGCAAGTTTTTCATAGACGTACCACCCAGGAATATTCTGTCCACCTCCAGAAACTGTGAGGTCCGAAGCAGACAGTTCTTAACTGTTCCGGAGCAAGATACTTATATATAGATCTGTGTATAGAATCCATCTTCTTACTTGAACGCGGTCGCCTGTTACCAGTTTTTAGAACAAACTTCACGATGGACGAGCACCGTGGCGCTCATAAAGATTAATCCTAAGTGACGATTTAATATAATGTCGGAGACTAGAAAAACTAACGAATAAAATAAATACACTATTACACAACGATTAACAGTTAGACCAGCTGTTTTGATCAGTTAATACTAGTACTCAGATCATGAAGGTTTACATCTCTAAATTTGTTACTGACATGAGGAGATGATCATGAGTGCGATAGATAATGGTGTTGGTGAGTGCTCTATCAATGGATTTTTGGACTTGGGTTGTAGATGGGACAGGCAAAACTCCACTCTACCTCTTGATGTTTAACATAAATCCGGATAGTATCATGGTCAGTGCGCATCCTGGAGACAGGCACTTTTCTGTCCTGTCTGAATAAAGAAACACACAGTACGGGTTTGGTCCCTTTGAACCAGACCATTCTGGTTTCTCTCAATCACAGAGAGACAAGGTTGCAGACTCAGTCTTACTCAATTAACGAGAGGGCCAAACGGTTTGGTAGATGGCGAATCTTCTAACCATACCAGGGTGGTTAAACTCTTCACGACTATCCCGATCACCGCACAAGTAATAAGAACAAATCTTTGATATTAATTACTCGTTACCAAGTTCTGCAGCCTAAGGAACTGTTCGGTGTATCATTGAACGCGAAGCAGACAAACGCCGAAACATCCATTTTGTAACGATATGAATGAATGTCACTGAACTATCAACTTAACATGACAGCGAGAAGAGAGAGGACAGAAACCTCCAACAGACCACTACTTTTCAGCAGAGATCCACACGACCCACTGAGCAAAATTATATATTGATTGCAATTGTTCCCATGAATGCGTGAGCGTTCATGGTGAAAGATAGCATTTCAATTGTTAAAAATTATCAACTCTGTAGTGACTTTCCATTCTTGACCCAACTCCCCTCTTTCTGTCTAACAAGCTTCGCTCATCGTCTCAGTGTTATAGCCCCCTAGGGCCACATTCCTCATCATTCATGGCGTTGCTCAACCATATTTACTTTGACTTTGGTGATTAGTAATATTGTTCAGATCTCCTGCTGAAAGTACTACTTAGTTCGAAATAAATTTTGTAAGACTAGATTTGTAGTCGTAACTGGATGACTCATAGTGAAGCTGGGTTCGTTTAGATAACCAACAATTTACAACTTTGGAATGAGACTAGACCTGAATTGGTAAAATATATAATCTCATCCTACATTCGTTAACGATCTAACTGATCAGCTATCAAATATCTGAAAAGTGTATTATTAGTTGAAATTATAACTTGTAATCTACATATTTTCCTTTGTCGCCCGACCTTCCTAGTATAAAGTTACAGACTACATTTTGTATTAATTCTCCGTTTACATTGCGTAACTTCTCTAGATTATTCTTCAGAGAATCTTTGGATAAAAACTAAAAGTCTTCATTTATGATAGTAAAAACATACAGATTTCCAGATTTACACCGTCTCTATGGTAGGTTTATGAGTCTTGCCGCTTCACGTTGTACGTTCTTCATGGCCGTTTTGAATGAAGTCAGTATTTCTTCACGTACGTCTCTCTGGTATGCGATGAGTCAG
>NW_019950266.1:0-8646 GCF_002910315.2 Salvelinus sp. IW2-2015 | reverse complement strand
TATCCTGCAGATTTACTGTAGTGTTTTTGGTTTTTGGGGACATAGAAGTTGGGGGGGGGGGGGGGGGGCTTTCTCCTTGAGGAAACCTACTGGAGAAATACAAGAGAAAACAATTTTCTAATAACCTGTAGGTAGGTAGGACTGGGCTCTGAACGGAGAGTTCAGAGCTTCTGCTCTTTTTTATAACCTGTATGGAATATGGTATATACAGTTGAAGTCGGAGGTTACATACACCTTAGCCAAATTACATTTAAACTCAGTTCTTCAACAATCCATGGTATTTATACTTGCTACTATTGTCCGTACAGATGAACGTGGTACCTTCAGGTGTTTGGAAATTGCTCCCAAGTATGAACCAGACTTGTGGAGGACTCAAATTTTTTTTTTCTGAGGTCTTGGCTGATTTCTTTTATTTTCCCATGATGTCAAGCAAAGAGGCACTGAGTTGAAGGTATGCCTTGAAATACCATCCACAGGTACACCTCCAATTGACTCAAATGATGTCAATTAGCCTATCAGAAGCTTTAAAGCCACAAAAATCATTTTCTGGAATTTCCAAGCTGTTTAAAGGCACAGTCAACTTAGTGTATGTAAACTTCTGGCCCACTGAATGTGATACAGTGAATTATAAGTGAAATAATCTGCCTGTAAACAATTGTGGAAAAATTACTTGTGTCATGCACAAGTAAATGTCCTAAAACGACTTGCCAAAACTATAGTTTGTTAACAAGAAATTTGTAGAGTGGTTGAAAAAACGAGTTTTAATGACTCCACATAAGTGTATGTAAACTTCCGACTTCAACTATACTTGGCTGTAGGTTTCTCACAAATTGGGATATGGTGATAGGAATGGGCAGGGTAAATGCAAATGAAATACTGTAGTTATTTCAAAAAAATGTTTTTGCGGACTAATACTAAAAGTAGTATTTTACTACATGTTTCTTTGGGATAATACTTAATATTTACTATAGTATTCTACAGTATACAGAGTTGTTCACATGATCGAGGGATATTAGGTTAGTATAGTCATTCCAAATCAAAATCAAATCAAATCAAAGTATAGTCACATACCACATGCAGTATACTACAGTCCACAAAAGCACTACAGTAATTACTATAGTATATACTACTTTTTTTTTACCACAGTATCAGTCCGCAAAAACACCACAGCAAATACCACAATAAAGTCCGCAAAAACACTATAGTGATTTTTATAGTAATCCTAACATAGTATATAGTCCACTATAGTATTTTTTCGTGTGGGAGTGGGTGGGAAAGTAATAGTGGGTGGTTGGGTTGGAACATCTTGTTTATAGAATTCTAATTTCTAAAATGTTCTCATGCATAGATTTGATCATTGTGTGAAATTCACACCAATATTGTAATTTATTAACAGAACATGACGTGGAAAAGTGCATTTTCTTTTGATTTTGAATTAGATTTACAAATAAAATGTGTTATAATGTATTCATTTACARTACCGGTCAAAAGTTTTAGAACACCTACTCATTCAAGGGTTTTTCTTTATTTTACTATTTTCTACATTGTAGAATAATAGTGAAGACATCAAAACTATGAAATAACACATATGGAATCATGTAGTAACAAAAAAAGTGATTCTTCAAAGTAGCCATTCTTTGCCTTAATGACAGCTTTGCACACGCTTGGCATTCTCTCAACCAGCTTCGTGAGGTAGTCACCTGCAATGCATTTCAATTAACTGGTGTGCCTTCTTAAAAGTGAATTTGTGGAATTTCTTTCCTTCTTAATACGTTTGAGCCAATCAGTTGTGTTGTGACAAGGTAGGGGGGTATACAGTAGATAAAAGACCAAGTCCATATTATGGCAAGAAACAACGGTTTTATAGTCTTTAAGACATGAAGGTCAGTCAAAACGGAACATTTCAAGAACTTTGAAAGTTTCTTCAAGTGCAGTCATAAAAACTATCGTGCACAATGATGAAACTGGCTCTCATGAGGACTGCCACAGGAAAGGACGACCCAAAGTCACCTCTGCTGCAGAGGATAAGTTCATTAGAGTTACCAGCCTCAGAAATTGCAGCCCAAATAAATGCTTCACAGAGTTCAAGTAACATACACATCTCAACATCAACTGTTCAGAGGAGACTGCGTGAATCAGGCCTTCATGGTCAAATTGCTGCAAAGAAACCCCTACTAAAGGACACCAATAATAAGAAGAGACTTGCTTGGGCCAAGAAACACGAGCAATAGACGTTAGACCGGTTGAAATTTGTCCTTTGGTCTGGAGTCCAAATTTGAGATTTTTGGTTCCATACGCTGTGTCTTTGTGAGACGCAGAGTAGGTGAACGGATGATCTCCGCATGTGTATTTCCCATCGTAAAGCATGGAGGAGGAGGTGTGATGGTGTGGGGGTGCTTTGCTGGGGACACTGTCTGTGATTTATTTAGAATTCAAGGCGCACTTAACCAGCATGGCTACCACAGCATTCTGCAGCGTTACGCCATCCCATCTGGTTTGCGCTTAGTGGGACTATCATTTGTTTTTCGACAGGACAATGCCCCAACACACCTCCAGGCTGTGTAAGGGCTATTTGACCAAGAAGGAGAGTGATGGAGTGCTGCATCAGATGACCTGGCCTCCACAATCCCCCGACATCAACCAAATTGAGATTGTTTGGGATGAGTCAGACCGCGGAGTGAAGGAAAAGGAGTCAACAAATGCTCAGCATATGTGGGAACGCCTTCAAGACTGTTGGAAAAGCATTCCAGGTGAAGCTGGTTGAGAGAATGCCAAGAGTGTGCAAAGCTGTAATCAAGGCATATGGTGGCTATTTAAAGAATCTCAAATATAAAATATATTTTGATTTGTTTAACGCTTTTTTTTGGTTACTACATGATTCCATGTGTTATTTCATGTCTTCACTATTATTCTGCAATGTAGAAAATAGTAAAAAAGAAAGAAAAACCCTTGAATGAGTAGGTGTTCTAAAACTTTTGACCGGTAGTTTATGTGTGATTTATTTTATATACAGTAGATGCGTATGCACATGTTCTAAATTGTATGTCCTCACTTTGAAGAACTGACTCCACGCTGAGCACATTTTATAATTTAGGCCCTGATCTATGGAAGTACACAATGTGCTGGACGAGACCTAGTGCAAGCTGTCATTACCAGCGTTGAGCCCTGTTAGTGTCCCTGAACATGCCTTATGTAGGGCAGCACTTTACCATGTGCATCTATGTAGCCTGGCTGGGTAATCATCATACCAGGAGAATGGCACTAGCAGTCAGGTCAAATGAGATTTCTGAGGGGCTCCTTAGGATGTGTGTGTTGGCTCTAAACACCCTGTCTCAAACATCATACTCTACTATACACTTCAGCTTCTTTTACAAATCCTCTGGTTCATATTGTGGTTCATTTCCTTTGTGCCTATAAGCCTCTCCGTGTGACCTACAGATGTGAAGAGATTTAAGTACCCCAGCAATGTTAAGTCTTACTGAGTCAGACCCCATCCACACAGTGAGAAAAAAAACTCCCTTCAACTGTCATTTGATCAATCGACAATTAATAATAGGACTTTTCATCCAGTTTCAGCTGCTTATAACAGACATACAAATTAATCACCAATCAGAGATGCACAAAAGCTCTTCGTAGTGACAATAGGATCAGCTGTGCAACAAATTTGAAGCAGGGTTTATTGGTTGGTGTGGAATGCTATTTGGCATCACAGAGAAAAGATGGTTAGAGTGATTGATAAATCGGTGTGAAGCCTAATTTACCACTTCCCCAAAATTTAAAAAATTTAAAATTCTATCAAATACATTAATAAATCCTTATTAATCAAGCAAAATATCCTATAAATCAACTTCAATTTCCTATCAATCGAACAATAAGATTGATTGACAAGGGGACATGGGTTTGTGTTTGCAGTGTGGGCACCTTCCTCTGCCCAGGCGTTGCTGACGCATGCCAGATCTTACAACGCTTGCATAGCTATTTTACGTATCAGCTAACCCCATCATATGTTGTAGCAATCTGGTTCCCGACTGGCACAGTCGATGATGTGGCACGCAACCATTGGTTGATGGATGCAACGTCTGAGCAGGGGAAGGCGACCTGTGTCTGTGCTCAGTAGTCAGACATGTAATCAATCTTATTGTTTCATGGGCAGGAGGCCTTTTGTTGGTTTTATAGTCTTTAGTTTGGACATGCCTGTAGTTTCCCTTTTGTACATATTTATGTTTCCTCACCATGTGAACAAATAATAGTCTGCTTTGACTGACCAACCAAGAGGTCAAGATAGACAGAGCTGGCCCTGGACCAAGTTTAGGTTGCCGTCTTCCTGGGCACATGTATCTTCAACACCTAGGCGCATACGCTGATTTCTCACATAAATGCACACATTCATTCAGGTTACAGACCATGTGAACTACGGCCTACGGACCCCTTACACAAGCGAGTAGCAACATTATTCGGTAGGCTAGTTATTGGTTTGAGTAAGCAAAACTAATAACTGGCCTACTAACAAACCTCGTCTCCCAGCTGTCTCCCATTCTCTGGCCACTTTCCACCCATAGGTTCTCTTTTTCCAAACCTAGAGAGCAAGCTGACCCACACTGTGTAGCTAGGCTCAGGAAAACTCTAATCCCGCGTCAACAGATGTCTGGAAACAAATCAACACACACTGCTATCCCAGCTTGTGAAATTAATACAATGAGGTGGAAACAACGGCACAACCAAATATCGGTTGGTTGGCCATTTGTAATAATTGTTCAAAAATCTTTTCCATTATATTAATTTGTTCAAATTTCGTTATATTTGGAAAGCCGTCTAAATAGCATTTTTTTTCTTTCTTGAGCAAAATAATAGATTAGAGAAAATCAACAAGATGTCACTCTGCCAGTTTAAGCAACTGGAGGAACTAGTAGAAAGAAGTGCAACAATGGTGGTGTTGTGGCACTCCCTGAAACTCCAGACTGGGACTTGAACGGAAACTGGGGCTGTGCTACAGCCAGGGGACTGAGGTGTGCAGCTGAAGAGCAAGAACGACCGCTACAGATACAGTCAACTCCAAAATATTTGGCAAAAAAAATACTATCAAAAACTGTTGAGGCATACCGAGTGGCCGTGTCTAAGGCACTGCAATGCGCAGTGCTAGCTGTCGCCAGGCTGTACTGTGTTTCTCCGACACCATTGCGTGCGCTTGGCGTGTCTTTGGTGTTACAAGTGGCATTGCTCCGTCAGCGCTGCGCTTGAGTTGGCGTGTCTTATCATGGGTACACAACAGGGTGTGTTCCTCCGCTTTCGCTTCTCCGCAAGTCCGTACGGGAGTCGTTGCAGCGCGATGAGAAAAAACTGCGCACTACCAATGGATACCATAATTGTGGATCAGAAGGAGGTAAAATAAAAAGCATAAACTTCGCGCCTCGAAAAACCCAGCAGCGTTTGCAGTTCTTCATACTAGCTCAGTGAACCTGTGCTCTACGTGCCATACCCTGTCGAGAGAGGTACTTACTGGTGGTTATATCAGTGGTCCTTCACCCTCTGGATGGCACACATACTTTCAATTCCGTGTTCAATTGTCTCGGGCTTTAAAAAGTTAAAATCTACGTTTATACCTGGTTCCTCCCCTTCATCTACAGGCTCATTGAAAGCTCGGATTTTAGGCAGCTGACGATAATAAGGTGATTCAGTCACGTGCTTTCCCCTGGAGTTCCTGGATGTCTGTCATGGGAACAGCAGCTGTTTAAATGTCTTATTATTTTGTATCACTCAGTGTATCATTTCATGCTCCCCAAGAATATTTTGAGTACTTGTTTTGTGCTATTCATTATTTCTTAAACACGAAGTATTTGCTAAGCACTTGGATTCAGATAAACCCATCCATTTTACAAATTTGCTCTCCGAGTCATTATCGAGTATAGCTCACGTAATTTGATGAATTCTATTTTATAGTGTTTTTGCTCATCGTGTTATCAAGGGTAGTTCAAGTCATTTATATTGAGGTGCTGCTCGCTAGTGGTCATCTCATCTCATGATTGCGCCGCGAGATAGTGCCTGACTGGAGGGGGTCATGGGTGGTGGACTCTGTAGGTGGGCATAGACTTTAAGCACTCCTTCCTTAGGGCTCCATCTAAATCTCGAACCCCTGATCAAACATGATGCTATACCTTCAGTTATTCACTTAGGTATCATCTGTGCCTTTCAGTTAAGAGGAGGGTCCTCGAACGTCAGTGTTTTTAGCACGGCTTCGTAGATAGTTGATTCAGACATTCGAGTCACAAATTCTTTGATAGGGAACCCAGCAAGAAAAGGGTGAAGACAGAACTAAGCTAATCTTTCCAGTGTTTCTCTCAGTGAAGTCTCGCCCGTTCAGCGCAAAGGGAACACTCGCCCATCTGACTTCCTACCCTCTCCCTCGCTGATAAATAAAGCCATTCAATTGCACGCGATAGTGTTCAATTCGACATGTTGTTGCTGTCAGTGATACCTCTCTTCTTATGAGCACTGGCAGCACATGAGGCCTCTCAGTGTGCTGAGAAGCTTGCAGCCAGCCACACAGCACGCCAATAACAGCACACTATCTCTGCAGGCGAAGGAGACCACCGCCCCGATTAAAACACTGAATCGCCTGTTCAATCTCAATCCGTGAAAGGTTTAGCCCCGATAGTTGATGGATAAAACACCGTAATATGATAAGCAGAGATGACAGAACAGACTGAGATATGAAGAGGTAGGAGAAAAACAACACCAGACAGACACCAACAAGTGTGATGTATTAGATTTTGATTGGTGATTGTACAAGTTAAATGGGCTCGTTAGATTTGAAGGTTAAATTCATTGCAGGTAGAAATCACAGCGTGGCAGAAGTGCACGGTCTGTCTAACAGCAGGCTTTTCAATGAAAAGTACCTGGTACCACATCAGGTGTGTCTGGAGGTGTGTCGTGATGTTTCTGTTGTGTGAGTGTGTGGTGTGTGTGTCTGTGTCGTGCTTGTGTGTAGTGTGTGTGTGGATATGTGTGGTGTGTGGGGTTAATGTGTAGAGGAAGGTGATAGAGAAATGGTGATCTCTGGTAGTAGGGGACAACATCTTCCATGGCATCGTCTGAGTAAGCAAGCATCTCGATGTGAAGTCTTCAGCTTCAAGCTCAGGCTATGATCTAGACCTTGTTACTTGTTTAGTCGTGATTTCTCGTGGGGTATGATAATTGTATGTTAATGATATAGGTTCATTTTCATTTATGCAAACCAATGCAGAACCAAAATGATCCAGACAGTTCTAGAGTCCGCTCCTAGATTCACAAGGCCTTATCTTTGGCATATAATTTGCCCCAGGCTGTGTTATGTAATCAAAAACTTTTTCTACTGGACGGAAAGACATATTCAGTACGGGAGAACACCCATTATCTCCATCTATTGTTCTGTCAGCTCCTGACTGCACTGTAAATGTCCACCAGGAAGCAGTACTTCATCCTTATAAAGTCCAGATTTACCTCGACCTTCAATGACACATATTACAAATCTCTATGACTGCAATATTACAGTTGCATGTTCGCCGTCAAACGATACTACTGTGCGCTGAGCGAGTAAAACCCTTTTTCTCTAACAGATAGTGTTGGCCTCTTACATTTGATCACCGTGTCATATCGCTCTTAAATACCTCCATCTGTGGTTCTATAGGAATTGGCACCTGTCTAATGTATATCTGTCAGGAGGAGCTATCGTGGATTATCTAGTATCGGCAACTATTGCATATCCTTAACCGCGCCTCTTTTCTTCTCATCTCCTTCTTCTCGATATCATCAAAAACCTAATTGGTTCGGAGAGTGCCAGATTAGTCCCTCCCTCTGAACACTTCCTCCATCAATTGCGTTTGAGAGGAAGGGCGAAGGAGAAGAGACTTCGTGATATGCAATTGCTGAGTTATATCTGCCGCAGTCGCACACATTGGTACTGAATTAGGGAGTCCAGGTGTGGATATGGCGCTCGCAACAGCATTATATGATTCACAATGACGTTAGCGACCGCTCAATAACAGTAGAGTGATGCTCCGCCTTTCTTGTATAATGCCACAGTAGTTTTGAAGTGGTGTCATTTTAGGTACTAACGTACGTCCATCTCAATTGTGTAATTCACGTCATCTGAATATCGATAGATATGTTGGCGATTTTATATTTGCAATTCGCCTCTCTCTATGTTAGGAAGCCATTTTCGACATATGTTGATACCATGTTCGCTTGTGCTTAACTCAGTTTTAGTTCCAGAAAGTTGGTGACAGTAGGGTATTACTATCTCAGTAACACCGTCTCTTGATATCGTGGCTTATGGTGCTCATATAAAGGGAAGTCTTATTTGTAGGAACCTCGTGGGGGCTTACTAGTTAATGATGTTTACATCTTATTGTCTCGCGTCTACGGCTTCACTGCTACATGACTGTAGATGTATATATTTGGGTGGGGGGAATGGCTGGGACACCTTTTATAATTAGATTTGCACTGTGCATATAGACTCTGGTGTTTCACAGTTAGTTTTTTAGTGCTCGTGGTAACATTGCTTGAAGTTTACTTCTCTCAGTGTAGTGTCAGCTTGTAGACCATAATTCCCAGAGTTGTGTTAAGTTTCGTCTCAACAGATACTAACAAGGTGTGTGTGCAAAGCAATAG
>NW_019950265.1:8674-11212 GCF_002910315.2 Salvelinus sp. IW2-2015 | reverse complement strand
GAACCCTTACACCTTGCCAAACCGGCTGCGCGCATCGTGCGCCATCGTGCAGAAATGTATTTTGCCCCCCACACCAAACGCGATCACGACACGCAGGTTAAAATATCATAACAAATTCTGAACCAATGACATTCATTTGGGGACAGGTCGACAAGGTGTTAGCCTAGCAATTCCACGTTGTATTAAGTTGTCCTACGCCTGTGTAGTTACACTGTAATTAGTCTAGTAATAACATGTTAATAACTGTGACTTTGACGTGAGGTTCGCTCACATTATGTGCATAACGTGGTAAACTATGTGGAATATTTGATTTTCCACACCACCTCCACATTTACAAGGGTAACTCTCCCATATATAGTCAGGATGGTAACCATTCACAAGATACCAAGACCGAAGAGTATTAAATTAATACAATATAAGAGCTCTGATGATACAACCGGGAGAGTACTTTTTGAAGGACGACATAAAACATATTCCATTTAAGTGGTTTTTAAAGATAGTGTATATTAAAGGTATAAACTAATCCAATCAGAACAGGCTCACAAAGAGCTTCATATTTTAATAAACGGCAAAGCCTAAAGAGCCTGCGTTCGGTTTTGATGCTGGAAATAAATGTTATTCAAGATACTGACAATGTAATTTCTGATAAAATGCCAGTGCAACCTTGATGTGTTGGCCGCGCATATTGTTTCAAAGAGGGTTTTGAGCTAAAGGCGCGTTTTTTCTTCCTGAAGGCAATTTCGTTGTTAAGAATCTCCTCAGGTCACGTAAGGTGCTTAATTCAGTTGTATACCAGCATTGCCTGCAATGTGTTACCCAAAAGTGTGTTACCCAAAAGTGTGTTACCCAAAAGTGTGTTCCCAAAAAGCCTATACAAAACGAGTGTGACCAAAATGTGTTTTCATCAATGAATTCTCAACTTATGTCACTTAAAACCATTTAAATGCCTTCAATCTTAATCAGCAAAGTGGTCCGTCAAGGAGCAGGAAATACGTGCCAAATTCTATCTTTCCACACAAGCAATAAAGCATGTCGACTGTCTAGTGGCTGTCTTAATATTGGCAGACGAAGGTGAAAGCGCTTTTGAGACTAAAAGAAAAAAAAAACGTCTCTCAAGAGTGTTATTGTCTGTGACAACTAATCCCCATGCATCTCTATGCATTATTAAGAGACTAACCAGAGAGAGAAGAGAGAGAGAGAGAGAGAGAGAGAGAGAGAGAGAGAGAGAGAGAGAGAGAGAGAGAGAGAGAGAGAGAGAGAGAGAGAGAGAGAGAAAAGATATGCAAGCCATGGCCCCAGATTTTGATCTGGAGGACTTGTGTCAAAAACGGTGAAAAAACGATGTATCTCGCAGGGCGCATCAATAACTCCCAAAGAGCTCCTAATGGAGGTATAAAACTGGACAGATAAGAAGTTTGGCCAGGAGCATCCATAAATCACCACCTCAGAATGACCTATATAAAAGTGAATGGCCGTGACAGGTGCACATAAATTACAAATGGATACTGTATTATAAGAAGTATTACTATTATTACAATTATCAAGGAGCCATGGACACCTTAAGTACATATAATATATTAAAAATTCGGGGTAAGTGCTGCGGGTTACAGCACATTGGGGCAATGTGATTTATAGTACATAGCCAATATTGTCAGCAATTGAGGCCTATGCTATAGTGATTGATTGATTTGTCCTATTAATATCAACACTACAGTTGTCATTTTTGGTGTTAGATATCTGTTTTTGCATGACCATTATCTCTGGGCAATTTCCTAGAACAACTATATGTCTGGTTTACCAAATACCAAATATCCTTTGTGCAAGGATTTATAACTAACTAAACTAACTAACTAACTATCTAACTAACTAACTAACTAACTAACTAACTAACTAATCCCTGTTGTTTACATGTGGCTGTATTTGTTTGATTAATCAGCCAAAGCAGTTTGATGCGTGAGGATCAGGAACATTTCTATCATGACCTTGAAAAGATAATGACTTTGCGGTTTAGAGTTGAATCCCTGGGGAACACTCCATTTTGAGGCTCCAACCTATTTGACATATGAGGTATATTATCACCTACCTCTTCAATCTAACAAGAAAATGACCTTTCAACATAACATAGAGTTGGAGATGAGAATGAACTCATCAAAGATGAATTGCAAAACCATGTACACTGCCTTCGCACATCAAACTTCACATCTTGCCTCAAGCCACCATTCCAAACCCCAGACAAAATGATGTCTGAATCTTCACTGTGGAGCCAAACATGGAACGAATGCCATTTGTGATGAAATTCTACATGATCGGTTTGATCTCACAGTGCATTACTTCCCTGTTCTTTTAATCTTTCATCAGCATCAACCCCTTGAAAAGCTCCAACTGTACTGTCCCAATCACTATTACTGTAATGAAGAATGCTCCAGCCGGCCTATTTATGACTAGAGCCTACATCAGCAGTATGGAACTGAGTCAGACAGTAGTTGCAGTGAAGCCTAGGCTTTAATGCTTCCTACTCCAGAGCCTACATCAGCAGTA
>NW_019950265.1:0-8652 GCF_002910315.2 Salvelinus sp. IW2-2015 | reverse complement strand
ACCGAAAATTTCAGGTCTTATTATTAAAATAAAAAAACAAAGTATAATAAAGCATGTAAATGTGCCAGTGACAGCTTGGTGCGGGGTGAAAAACTCACTAATCGAAGCAGGGGAAAAGGTGGCAGGACGTTGACAAAGATTGGTCAATTTTATTAGGATGTTATGGAAAGTTCATTTAAAGATTTCTGTAAGAAAATATGGATACTCTGGATTTGGGCGCTCAGTTAAAACGCAACACTGCCCTTGACATGCTAGGGGGGATATGGGGAAATTGTACCAAGGCAGTGATACAGTGTTCGGTCTTCAAATTTACACAAAAGCATTCTGCACTATAACGCTGTGAAGGCTATGCCAGCTGAGGCAGTGATTGAGTGGAGGCCAGTGTGCTGGTGTAGCGCTGGGCTGAGGTAACTAGATCTGAGGAAAAAGCCCAATACACCGTAGCGGCAGGAGTTGACTTAGATATCTTGTTCCGGCGGAAGAAAGACAACAGTTAAAAAAATCACAGACATCATTAAAAGGTCCATGTGCCTAATTACATAATCTGTGTTGAATATAATGTTATCTAGACTATTATCTCCTGCACGGTAGTTCGTGCGCGAGAAGCATAATCTGTATTTAAACGACAGCCTCATTGGTGGAATGACAACTGAGGTCTTAATTGCTTAATTTTGGTTGTGGTCGGTGCGGTTTGCGTTGAGAAAGGCAGAGGAAAAAGCTTGCTAGGAGGAACACAAATCCAATGACCTACAGTACTCGTACTTTCTCGTCTTCTGCAGTTGCATTGAATTTTAGCCTGGTTACTGTAACCTTCAATTACATGCCAGATTTCCCATTTCCATCCTCTTCCTCTGTCTCGCAGACAGAAAGTGTTTCATATTTCAGTGATTAATATGTACTTCCTAAGTGAACCTCATCAACCGCACCAGCATTATAAGGACGACCTCATAAGCCACCAGAATTAATGAGGACCTAGACATGACTCAACACAGCACAAGAACCACTGGCCAGATATGCACCGTTTTAATGACCAAAATGCTTTATGAGCTCATTAACAATGAATAATTGTTTGAGTCACCCATAGTTAAATGCACGCCTGGCTTGGTTTGATAGCTGTATGCGAATTACAAATATAGCCATTACCTTATATCATAAAACATTTGCATCATTACTCTCGTATTTAATACCTATATATCTTGCACTAAACACAATACTGTAAAATAAGTTTGGATTTACTCCTAGTCGACTCCTACCCATTTCTTATATCTTACCTCAAAGGTTGATTAACAGAGGAAGAGAGTCCAAGGAAACCTGAAGGGTTAATAAGATTGCAGTTAAATCACAGTCATATTCAGCCCAAGAACTCCCCTGTGTTAAACCACCAAAACTATTTTCAAATGTTTTCTCTCCTAATGACTTAGCTTCCTCTTTGGTCAGCGGAAAGAAACAAGAATCTTAGACTGTTAATGAATATGTTATAATGAGAATAAAAACAACATATTTGTTAGTGTACTATGGTAAACAATCTTGGAAACATAATATACACTCGCTTAGGAAACATATAAGTATTATAATCCCCTTTCTACAATGTCGGCGAATACGCACTAATGTTTTATTCCGACTTCTTATTCCATTCCCTGCTCTCCTCGTTCAGCCTCTTCTCTGAGTCCTACAGTACTGGCTCGGTTTAAGAAGCCCCTAGAGTACAATAAGAAATATGAGAAAGAGGAAACAAATGTAAGCACTATAGTAATGAATGAGAAAGAGAAATCAGTTGTACGAAGATTCTTTTTTATCGTACTTATCTCCCTCGTCCTCTTTGACTCCCACGTCTACTCTGGACCAGAAGATTATTTTGACAGTGTGCATCACATAATTTTCAACCGCTAGGCATTTTAAAATATTCACGCGCTACCTTTTGCAATTTTCATAGCTAGGTGATGACGTATTAGAAATGGTGCTGCGGGCGAAACAGAAAAGATTTTCTGAAGCAGCCAGCGTAAGCAGCCAGCTCAAATCAAACCCTTGTTCCAAAGGCGTTATTCTAATTCGCTGCAGTCTTATTCACGCAAGTCTAAAGAAAAGGTCCCCCGCTTCCGTACCCATCTTTTAATGAGGTCCGAAGACCTCTTGGCAGGTCACATGCAAAAGCAGGAAACAACTTTTGCTACGGAGGGAGGGGTCGAGAGGGTGCAAGGGGGGGGGGCACTCATGCATAATGGCGGAATGCATTTCAAGTCATTTTAAGCTACAAGAACACTGAGGGGCATAGTTAACGCTTGCTGTCAATATCTTCAATTGTGCAAATGGAAATCTCTTTAACCCATTTAGTGGTTAAGCTTGAGACTCAGCACAGATGCTGTGTTAAGCACTTCATATCTTAAAGCAGACTTTAAAGTACAAAGCATAGCATCACCACATGTTTTGTCTGTACTGGTGTCACCTCACAGCTTTCATGGTTAGCTAAAGTTAGCTAAATGTAATCAATGTTTGATGAGCAGCAATTTGCAGCTGTGCTACTACAGTAGGCTACAGTACATGTCTTTGATTTTGTACTAGCACTTCACATTTCACAAACACTAAAAACAAGCATTGTTGGATCTCAAGCACTCCAGTCAACAGAGTTGAATAATACAGCTATTTAACTTTTATCTCTCAAGCCGTGTGTGTCTGTGTGGAGGTGTGGCTGGCAAAACATGTGCCTGATATGAACAGTGGTAGCATTTAGAAGAATAGGAACGGTCAACCTTGCTCTGTGGGCTAGGGTCGTCCTTAATATTCAGGCTCCTTGACCATCCATTTTCTGTCTGCAGCTCCACAAGAGAAGATAGATCGCATTCAATAAATGGGTCTTGAGAAATCTGCAGGAAATGATTTAGAGTGATAAATGGGACGTGGGGATTTGCAAGACTGAGTTTCACTGACTCATTACATCATCTTGGCAGGATGAGCTTTCACACGTACAAGTGGAAGGAGGCTTAGGTTGTTCTTTGTAAAATCTACATAGCTCTCTGAGAGATACGTGCAAAAAGTGTCTCTCTACAAGTTCAGGACCAGACTTTGTTTTCTTTAATGTTCATGGCTTCATGCATGCAATAACTAATGCGGTTAACCTCTGCACATGTGAATTGCTCCATTAATTTGACACGTAACAGAGATGTCACACCCGATCACTGTGTTAGACTCCAGAGACTTCTTTGGCTTCTTTCTCAATAGCTGCAAGTCCGAGAAACTAGACCTGTATTCCACAAAATTACATCTGAGAAATGTGCAAAGCTGCAGGGCTCCATCTAGCTCGTAAGGTTTAAAGGGACCTTTTTGTTGGAGAGAAGGGATACAGAGAGTCCATCACACAGGCTTGGAATCACAGTGGTCCTCAAGACAGGTCACTCTAACTCTCAGAAGATAGTTAGCTAGCAGCTCTGGATTGTTAAATCAAAGCAAGAACACAAGACCAGGAACTGACATACTGGTACAAAGACAGGGAGCTGTTTGGAGGTACATTTCAAAATAGCTGCTGTATGATGGATTTCATGTCTCTTATAAGTAAATGTGGTCAGAAATAGAATGTGTTAGAAAGTTATTTTCATCAAGGTATTTGTATCTGTGAAAACACTCGGTTATCTGGTGTATTCTGGTATCTGGTGAAAACAAACACCAATGTTCTCGTCTTTTATTCCACCAAGTCATACTCTTCTTATTGATACTTATCCCAATTTGTGTAGGATATTGTGTTTTACATGGTTGGTACTAGGCACAAGTGACGAAGTAAAAAAAAAAAAAAAGGTTGCTTTGACTGCTAATATTTTAGAGATGCTCTGTTTTCGACCATTTCTCGTTTCTAAAGTAATTATCTTCTTCAGATTTACCTCATTTCTATCGCATTTACATGGTTCACAAAGTGAAGCTCTAAAAGTAGAAAAATGTTGGTCTTGTGACTGTGCTATATTTCAGCGATGTGCTGTGAAAACTATGTCTGGCTCAGGCTGCAGACTTTTGGGGGAAGGCGTTGCTTTCTAAGGGACATATTAATTCTGCACAGACAGCTGTGCTTGATTGATTCAAAGTCTATTCTTAGTTGGCATTTAGCTTTAAATGATTTTCAGCGCTCTCTCTTCTCTCTCTCTCTCGTACATTTTTTGTTCTCTCTTTAACTCCTCTCTCTGTTTCTGTCTTGTTCTCTCTCTCTCTTCTGTCATTCCTTCTCTCTCTTCTCATTCTCGATCTCTCATTCATTCGGTCTCTCCATCTCCCACTCTCTTTCTCATTCTTTGTGGTGAGCGAGCAAAGGGCAGCTGCCTTTCCATTGGCTCAAGCATTGGACAGAACTTGTTACAGAACGGGACAACTACTTCACCACCAGTCAGCGGCCAGAACTCTATTCATCAGTCTAGTTAGCAATGCAAGGTGGAAGAGCTGTCTCAACCAGTTTCACTTTATTATCGGGCCTATGCTAGAGGACGGGGAAATGATGCAAGTTTGCAGTTCAGCTGATTTATCCTGCAAATTCCAGACACCCTATCATGGTGAATGGGGAAGAGAGGGGTTTGATAGAAATTTTGGCACATCCAAAAAGTTTTAACCTGTCTTTGGGAATTACATTTATTCTGGAGTGTGAAGCATTAAAGCCTACTACTGAGTCAGACAGCTACTACTGTCTGACTCAGTTCCATACTGGCTGATTGTAGGCTTCTCGTCATAAATAGGCCGGCTGGAGCATCTTCATTACAGTAATAATGATTGGGACAGTATAGTTGGGCTTTTCAAGGGGTTGATGCTGATGAAAGATTAAAAGACAAGACAGTAATGCACTGTGAGATCAAACCGATCATTTAGAATTTCATCAACAATGGCATTCATTCCATATTTGGCTCCACAGTGAAGATTCAGACATAATTTTGTCTGGGTTTGGAATGGTGGCTTGAGGCAAGATGTGAAGTTTGATGTACGAAGGCAGTTGTACATGGTTTTTCGATTCATCTTTGATGAGTTCATTCTCCATCTCCAACTTTATGTTATGTTGAAAGGTTCATTTCCTTTTAGATTTGAAGAGGTAGGTGATAATATACCTCATATGTCAAATAGGTTGCGCCTCAAATGGGAGTATTCCCCAGGATTCAACATAAACCGTAAAGTCATTACTCTTTCAAGGTCACGATAGAAATGTTCCTGACTCCTCACTCATCAAACTGTATTGGTTGATTAATCAACAAATACAGCCACATGTAAAACCACAGGGATTAGTTAGTTAGTTAGTAGTTATTAGTTTAGTTAGTTAGTTAAAAAGCCTTGTAAAAGGATATTTGGAAAACCAGACATATAGTTGTTCTAGAAATTGCCCAGAGATAGTGGTCATGCAAAAAAACAGATATCTAACACCAAAAATGACAACTTTAGTTGTGATATTAATAGGAAAATCAATCAATCACTATAGCATAAGCTTCAATTGCTGACAATATGGTATATGACTGTAAATCACATTGCCCCAGTGTGCTGTAACCCGCAGCACTTTTCCCGAATATTTAATATATTATATGTACTTAAGGTGTCCATGGCTCCATGATAATTATAATAATAGTAATACTTCTTATAATACAGTATCCATTTGTATTTATGTGCGCCTGTCCTGTCACGGCCATTCACTTTTATATAGGTCATTCTGAGGTGGTGATTTATGGATGCTCCTGGCCAAACTTCTTATCTGTCCAGTTTTATACCTCCATTAGGAGCTCTTTGGGAGTTATTGATGGGCCCTGCGAGATACATCATTTATGTCACTGCTTTTGACACAAGTCCTCTAGATCAAAATGTGGGGCCACGGCTTGCATCGGCTTGCATATCTTCTTCCTTCCTCTCTCTCTTCTCTCTCTCTCTCTCTCTCTCGCTCTCTCTCCCTCTCTCTTCTTCCTTCCTCTCGATCACTCTCTGGTTCAGTCTCTTAATAATGCATAGAGATGCATGGAGATTAGTTGTCGCGGACAATAACACTCTTGAGAGACGTTTTTTTTTTTTTTTTTTGTCTCGAAAGCGCTTTCACCTTCGTCTGCCAATATTAAGACAGCCACTAGACTAGTCGACATGCTTTACTGCTCATGTGTGAAAGATACGATTTGGCACGTATTTCCTGCTCCTTGACGGACCACTTTGCTGATTAAGATTGAAGGCAGTTAAAATGGTTTTAAGTGACATAAGTTGAGCATTCATTGATGAAAAGTAATTTTGGTCACACTCGCTTTGTATAGGCTAACTTTTGGGTGACACACTTGCTGGTATACAACTGAATTAAGCACCTTACGTGACCTGGTAGTTGACATGGCAGTGGCTGTTTGAAGAAAACCGAACCATGGTTGATGGTTTCTCCAGGCCAATAGATTGCTTTCAATGTGAGGAACCATCCAACATGATGTTATAAAACACTGAACTTCCCTTTAAGACCCTTACATGTCCTAGTACGGCTATCAAGTGATTCTGGTCATCACCAGTGACCAGTTACATGTCCTCTTCCTTCTATCTCAAGCCCGACAACTACCCTGACACTGTTGACTATTCTCTTGTCGATGAGGAGATTCTTAACAACGATATTGCCTTCAGGTAGAAAAAAACCTGAGCTTTAGCTCAAAAACCCTCTTTGAAACAATCTACGTGGCCAACACATCAAGGTTGCACTGGCATATTATTCTGAAATTACATTGTCAGTATCTTGAATAACGTTTCTTTTCAGCATCAAAACCAAACGCAGGCTCTTTGAGGCTTTGACGTTTATTAAAATATCGAGCTCTTTGTGAGCCTGTTCTGATTGGATTAGTTCATACCTTTAATATACACTATCTTTAAAAACCACGTTGATCGCGTTGTAAATGAAATATGTTTTATGTCATTCTTCAAAAAGTACTCTCCCGGTTGTATCATCAGAGCTCTTATATTGTATTATTTTAATACTCTTTGGTCGTGGTATCTTGTGAATGGTAACCATACTGACTATATATGGGAGAGTTACCTTTGTAAATTTGGATGTGGTGTGGAAAATCAAATATTCACCAATAGTTGACCAGGTTATGCACATAATGTGAGCAGAACCTCACATCAAAATAAATCACAGTTATTAACATGTTATTACTAGACTAATTACAGTGTAACTACACAGGCGTAGGGTAACTTAATATAAAGTGGAATATGCTAGGCTAAGGGTTCCAGTCACATAAACTGAAATGAACATTTGACCCTTAACAAATGAATGTATCTTATTGAGAAGGTACCACGTAAAAACAATTTTAATTTGTTTTTAAAAATGAATGCCCATTAATGGTCTTGTTCCGCTCACACAATTACAGAAATTAGCATGTGCCAGTAAAACGGAAGCACAGCAACCGTTGCCAAGAGCCAATGGCATGCCTCTGCCTAACTAATTTGATAAAATCATAAATATTATAATGTGCCTTTTGTAGCTTAGATACATTAGCACTATGCTCTTTTGTTAGAGAGTGACACTGTAGGCCTATACATCATTGTCATTTTTTTGCACAGCGTTGCAAGAAACCTCTTCAAAGACGGTTTTCAATTATTGCTTATATTCGGAGTGTCAGACACATCATTTTGGTGAGTAGAAATACCAAGCAGGGAGACGGTGCATTCAGACACACAAGGAGACCCGGAGGCATAGAGACAGTAGCACCGCTTGTGAAGGATTTCTCTTCCAAAGGACCCGGTCCATTCAACTGGGCCTGCAATGTACACTAAATATTCACTCGTCAAGATAATTGAATGCCTTTGTCTGCAATCCCTCGCGGAAGTCCAGATCCCCGACGATAATGCAAACACAAATTTGCTATAGCACAGGGAGTCAAATGAATGTAAGGAAGGATGAGTTGGCTCCGGTAGCCAGTACATCAAGATAATATACCTCCACAGTAGGCCAGGCTGAGGGCATGTTAACACAACATCCCTTGCTCTCTCATCAAAATCAGATATGGTCCCATGTGGCTCAGCTGGTAGAGCATGGCGCTTGCTATGCAAAGATTGAGGGTTCGATTCCCATGGGGGACTAGTATGAAAAAGTATGCGCTCACTACTGTAAGTCGCTTAGGATAAGATCGTTTTCTAAATGACAAAAATGTCAAATAAACGTAGTTAACAATGGCCACTGATGATACACACTGACACTGTAGAAAGGTCTTGCTTTGCACTGCTAATAGTGGGGTTGGAAACATGTAGAGTACTTTGCTATGTACAGTGATTTTCTCACAGGTAGTGTTTAATATCCACCGTTTAAAAAAACGCCTGTCGCAAAGTGAAGCCCCGGTAACTGCGCACAAGACGTCTACATGAACTCTTCTCCGGGGCCGTCTTCTCCTTCAGGTCCCCACCCTCCTCCTTGGCATGTGGTGGAGTAGAAGGAAATATGAACTCGTTGTTACTGCAGCGGAGTTATTAAAACAGAAAAATAGCTAATTGTCAGATTTGTTAGCACGTCAGCGTTATTTTAAATAGGGCCCATGAAGAAGAATTCTGCCAGCGCAGCCAAGAGCGTTAATGGAGGTGGGAGGGGGGGTTTAGTTAAGATTGCTTACTGTACTGCCTCTGTACTGTTAGCAGAGAAGTGCTGTAGTGTGTGTGTGCGTCCGTGCATGCGCTCATCTCTCGTGTGTGTGTGTG
>NW_019950264.1:0-8654 GCF_002910315.2 Salvelinus sp. IW2-2015 | reverse complement strand
ACCGTGAGTTCACCAACAACTCGTTCCTGAACGCCATTGTTAAATCTGACCACAAACACCAGAGGGCGCTGTTACCTAAAAGATTTTATGATGAGCACTGATCAAAAAATACTTACTGTATTTATCTGGAACACAGGTCGTGGCACCTTAATTGGGGAGGATGGCTTGTGTAATTAGTGGGCGAATCAGTGGAATGGTATGAAATACATCAACACTCCGTTCCCCCATTATTATGAGCCGTCCTCCCCTCAGCAGCCTCCACTGAATCTGAGAGTGACTATTTTGCACTGATCTTTTAAAAAATCAGAGTAATGTTGTAATTGAATCACGGTGACTGTACCTTTAACATGACCTTTATATAGTGTCTTAAAACCCGATACGACTTTGTTCACATGGAGCGTCTCCTATTCAAAGGGAATTAGATGCGTCATTTTGAAACAGTAATGTACGTCTTTGAGGAAAATGGAAATCAAGTTCAAGAAGGAAAATTACTATTAGAAGAGCATGAAACTTGAGTAAGTACTCTAAATATAAGTTGAGGTCAGAATGCTCAAATACATGAGCCCTGGAGGTTTATTTCTATGTCAAGGCACTATACCCAAATAACGCCTTTTAAGGCATTTTCTCCGATGTTCACTGAGATCACATTCATGGTAAACGCTGGCATCGTCTGCTACCAAGTGATAAACAATACCTTATAAAAAGTATCTTATAGTGGCGCTGCGCTATAGAGCGCCTTGAGTTAAATCCTGAGCCCCCTATATTGTGCAATTGGGGAAGATATTGAGAAGGATGTGTGCCAAATGATCTGGTAAACTTATTAAGTGATAAACACCCAACTTGCAGGGAATATTATGTTTTCATTGATTTCCTGTAATGAACCATTTGGGTGGGTCTTGGTAATGAATAGTTTCTTGTAGTTCAACTGAAAACTGATATGCTTCTTTAACAATTAAGATTATTTCAAATACATTTGGGATTTCCTTGGTATCTCTTGGTTTGTTATCATCTTTGTTCATGTGTTGTTTAATGTGCAGCACAAACCAAAGCTAGTTACTTTTTTGATTTATAAATGTTTTAATAAAATTTGGTGAAATGCAATATGAAATGTCAATAGTAACCCGCACAGATCTCAAGTTAGGATTTGAATCACCCTAACATAAATCAATCCAAATCTTACACCCAACTATGGAACAATGAAAAAGATGAAACACAGGAGAGGAGTATACACAGGAAGCAACATTATACACGCCATTATATACATTCCAGACCACCGCCTCTGTTGGTGGCAACAGCCTCTATACCAGCCTGCTCTGTAGTAATCTCTAGGAAGGGTAGCATGGGCAGCTGCAACAGAGAAGTAAGACAGGTCAGCGCTGGGAAATGCTGTTGGGAGGCAGTTGAGAAGGGTTTGGACACATCAATCCCTGATCTGGTTCATACCAGGAATGGGCACCACGATCAGCAGCACAGCCTCATGGGGGGGGAACACTGAAGGTGTATAGGTGGTAAAAAAGGGAGAGGCAGTGAGAAAATGACAGAAAGAACTTTATTCTCATAGAACTAACGGTTATTGGTTCATCTGTTAGAAATGAAAATGATTCATACTACACAGGAAGCTTTCTTTTGATCCTCTGCAGTTCCTCAAACCACCTCCCAGAATGTGACGATGTTGGGGAATGCCAGCATGGTACTCTCCTTACATAACACAGTGTTCTAAGTTTGGGGGGAAAATGCCCTCAAATTATATGGTTGAAAGCAATACACTTATAACAAACATTACAAACTACTTGTCAACAATAACTGTAACAACAACATTTTAGCTAGGTTTCAGAAACACTGTCACATGAATCCCAAATCACCCCAGGCGGATCCTTGTTTTTTAGGCTCCATCTTGCCCCTCTGATAGGCTACGTGACATTTCTGCATATACTATATGTTTTACTGTTAATGCTCTCAGATGTAGACAATTGGCTAGGGGTAATTTTGGATTGAGCTGGCATGGTTCATGGGGCATGGTTCAGAAGATGGTTTGACCTGTTTCAAGCGTCTCCCAAGTCGAAAAATCTCCTTCCCCACAATACTCCCCTCAATTCTCTGGCCCCCTTTGGGGAAGAACTCACACCATGTCCTTGTCACACACCTTGAAGAAGCCCTTTCCTGAACTCTCAACACCACCTAATACTGAACCTGGTTAAGATGTAGTTCACAATAGGTGTCAACAAATCCTTCTGTCAAAAGATAACAAGACAGAGTCAGATATCCATTGAGTTGTAGCTAGTAATAGGTGAGTCAATTCAAGGAATGAGAAAGCATCATATTTACTTTCCATTATGATTACATTCAACGTGAGATGATATTGCCGAAATGGAAATTGACACAAATCCTGGTAGCTTGTAGCAAATGGAAATATGTGTCATATCTGTAAACCTTGTATTTTGTCAAGTTGTAAATATTGGCTATAATCTTTTACTTATTAGCCTTGTGGACAAGTTTTGCCAGTTTCTTGGGATCAAGTTCCCAACCGCTAACATCACCCCACAATCAACCTATCAATAGTGAGTTGAAAATTAGTGAAGGTAAATTGAAACAATGATAACACCTGCAGACTGAGGTATGGAAAGAGGGAGTGATCTTGCGAGAACATACACACTAAAAATAAATATAAGAATATCTAATGTTCAGTAATTAATACCACTAATCACTTCAATGTGGATCTTAATTTGAGCCAATTTGATACAGCAGGAAAATAATCCTGGCAGCAACTGGAAAATGTGAATTATGTGTATTAAAATTAATGGACATTTTTTGTAGGGGTTGATAGATTTTTACGTAAAAGGGCAAATCAAGTCTGTCATTTTAAAGTGAAATTACACTTTAGAAGCCTTTTAAAACCTTGAATACACTACAAGTATTGCATTTCTGCTGTGGTGGGAAATGTCAGCAACAAAAGAGTGTTCAAATTAAAACCATACATCTGTAATTATTTACATTTTAATTTGTTCATCGATCAAATGTTTTGAATGCAATACATAGCTGAGAAAGTCCATGTCCATGTTTCACATCATCATCAGGGTAATCCAGATGTAACGCAAACTCCTTAAAAGCATGAAAATAATATTGACAAATAGAGGTGAACAATTATAAATCGCAATCAAATAAATCATGATGCTTCCATAAGTGAAAAACTATGAACTTACTTTGGCCTTCAATGGGGCTAAACTCTCTCAGGGTCCTCTAAAAAAGGGCTTTATGTTCACGCAAGCTTCTGAAGAAGGCCATGGGGAAGGGGAGGTGCACCATGTTGTTGTGTCAGGGCCATCCCAACACAGAACCCCAAACAGGAAATAACGCTTCTCCTCACTCTAGGCTGTTAAGTTGAGGATGTGTTGGGACAAGAGACAAGAAAAAGCCAATGAAGTGAAAGTATCGGACATCTGTAGTTAATCTGGGTAAAAATGGATTAATATACAGTAAAGGGAAGGTATTGTGGTCTAGAACAGTAAAAGTAGGCTAGTAATACAGTAATAAACATAGTAGTAATAATCTCTAGAAACATATCATTACAGTGTATTAACTACCAGCACATTGAAAGCTATTTGAAAGTAACAATAAATTATCAATATTTATTTCTATAATGTGTTGAGGGCGGAAAACCTCATAATCCATGTGTGATTTCCTAACGTGCCTCACCATTGCAAGGGAACCAAGGGCCAGCGTCTCGTGTCGTTGTAGCATGAAGCAATCCCAGACTCAGGGACCAACAGCTTTTTTAAACAAATGGTGGAAGAAGTCCTTTTGTAGACATCATGTCAGCCTTCGCATCCTCGTCAAAAATACACACTGAGAGAGGTAGCAGTACATTTTTGGGCATAGCCCTTCTCTGTTCAAAACATTGTCTCCATACATATAAAGAAATATGGACTTACCACAAGGGAACTCTGAAGTACTGGACATGCTACACTCAGTTGATGGAAAGTGTCTTCGATGAGTGAATGCCTATTCAGCCTCACTCAAAGAACGGAGCAGAGCGGGCCGCCATGAGGAACATGTCAAAAGGCCCCATGCAGATCCTCTGCAATATGCAGTACAATTTAAGTCTTACAGTTAGAATGCTTCCTAGCAATAACAAGACAGGTATTATTTCAAACAGTTTTCTTCCAATCAAAAAAGGTTAAGAAATAATGGCTGGTTTCTTCAGTAAGTGATGGTCAAATAATTCTAAGAGCACTTGGATGCAGGCTTTTGAACAAACCAGCCTGTTCTAACAACACCTGATTCAGCTAATCAAGATCCTGGTGAGCAGCTGGATTAGTAGAACCAGGTGTGTTAGAGCAGGCAAAGAGCAAAAGCCTGCATACACGTCAGTTGGTCTCTAGTAGGGTTTACCCCCTGAATTATAAGTATCTGCTGTATATATTAATACTATATATGAGAAGCAAGATTCATTAACCTGTGTTGCAGTGCCAGGCGTTGATGTTAAAAACGTTTATCTTGCTCTGCAGGTTCATCAAAAGAATGGGTAACGACAAAAGATGGGCAGGGTCTGATCACATCCTGAAAGAGTTTTGGCAAAAGAAACATACAATGCATCTAATTAAGGAGCTTCTTTGTCTATTATTTAATCTGCACTGATAAGAAGGATTAGGTGAAGAAAGATCTCCAGTAGGAAAACAAAATGGTTTCCTTCACTCCTCTCTTTCACAGACCATTCAGGTAGAGGAAATCCTAAAGTCTCTATGAGATGCAGCCAGGACACTTTCAAGACCAAACCAACGAACATCAAAAACACCTCACGACTGACAACCACTAGTAATGGTTAGCATCGGGACTGAGACGAAATAACTTTTCTATACCTGCTTTGACCCATGAACGCCAAAGCTTTACATACATGGCCAGGGGGTGCATGGGTCCAGCTCCAGGATGTTCACATTGTTGGGCGCGGCAGTGCTCAGGAGGCTACAAGTACACAGTTCATGTACAAGGTTAACTGTGGGCTGTGGGCCGCGGGCCAGTAGCGGCCCAGGTTGAAACCGTTGATCCACACCTGGCCCTAGTGATTAAAACAAAACAAAGGAAAAGCATTTTTAAAAAGTCTAGAAATAACGTACGTGTTCAGGATTCAGTAGTTTCAGGGACCATGAATAAGTTGTATGTTGCACTAGGGTATATGAAACTAACGTGTTTTAGTAAACCACACTTATGTGATGAGTAACCTTGCCTGAGATCTGAAGAGGTGTATCTAAGGTTAATGCCTAGGCTTTAGCTCAGAGGGCTAACACACCAGTCTTGTCATCGCACAGAAGTCACAGGTCAGTTATACTGACCAAAACTATAAACACAACATGCAACAATTCCAACGATTTTACTGGGATACAGTTCATATAWGGAAATCAGTTAATTTAATTTAATTCATTAGGCCCTAATCTATGGATTTCACATGACTGGGAATAAAGATACCTTAAAACAAACTGTGGGCGTGGATTAGAAAACCAGTCAGTATCTATTTGCCTCATGGGGTACTCTGTTCACAACTTTGGCATCAGCAAACCTCTCACCCACACGACGCCAAACATGTGATCTGCAGTTGTAAGGCAGGTTGGACAAACTGCCAAATTCTCTAAAATGACTTTGGAGGCGGCTTATGGTAGAAATATGAACTTTCAATTTTCTGGCAACAGCTTTGGTGGACATTCCTGCAGTCAGCATGCCAATTGCAACCTCCATCAACATTTTAGACATCTGTGGCATTGTGTTGTGTGACAAAACTGCTAATATTTGTGTCCCCAGCACATGGTGAATGCACCTGTGTAATGATCATGCTGTTTAATCACCTTCTTGATATGCCACATCTGTCCGTTGGATGGATTATCTTGGAAAGAAGAAATGCTAACTAACAGGGATGTAAACACGTTTTTGAGAAATAAGCTTTTTGTGCATAGGGAACATTTCTGGGATCTTTTATTTCAGCTCACGCTACATGGGACCAACACTTTGCATGGTGCGTTTCAGTGGAGGCTGCTGAGGGGAAGACAGCTCATAATAATGGCTGGAACAGAGCGAATGGAATGGCATCCAACTTATGGAAACCATGTGTTTGTTGTATTTGATACCATTCCACTAATTCCGCTCCAGCCATTAACATGAGCCCGTCCTCCCCAATTAAGGATCCACCAACCTCCTGTGTTARGTTTATATTTTTGTTCAGTAATAGATGAGCTGGTTAAGAAGCTAAGATTTTTCTACAGAAACAGACCGTTCCTTTCTCTAAGCAGTAGGAAGCAGATTATTCAGTCAACCTTTTTATCTGTTTCTTGATTATGGTGATATTAGTTATCAGCCTGCTGCTACTCTTTTTAGACCTATTGGATGCCATTCCCATAGTGCCCTTCGTTTTTGTTACAGTTGACTAGTTTTTGTTACTCATCACTGCATCCTGTATCTAATTAAGGTAATTGTATATCTATATATTCGTTTTGTGTATAAGTTTATTTATGTTGTTTACAGGGTCACATTTGTAAAGATGCCTAGGTTTCAATATGTCTTCCCTGTTAAAATAAAGTACTTATAATCAAATGACAAATCAAATAAAAAGTTTGGGTTGGCATTGGGGTCCTAGCAGATTCACCAAGCCCTTGCAATTTGTTTTGGTGTTTTACATGGTTACAATAAATTCAAAAATTCTAATGAAGAAGATACAGAGTTCAGACTCTGGAAGTTGGGACAGATAAGAGTTGTGTAACAATGGCAACTGCATAGAGCTACAATATGCTATTACATATTTTACCAATCCGATTTGTGTTTTATCAGAAGTAGGATTTTGGAATGAAATAGAATCGGACTGAGTTGGCTTTTCGGACAGGAGTCATGAATCGCCACATCTCTTATGACGTTTATGTCTGCAACAAAATGGACCCGTGGCCACTTTTATTGTTCCTTCCTCAGTGTTTGTGTTCTTTTATAGACCACTAGAGGGTACTTCGTCGAGGTCCATAAGAAATCTCCACCGACAGTAGTTGCTCCTTCATCGATCTTTTTTTTCATAAAATACCAACAGTTTCATTCAACAGCATGTAAAAATGGGGTTCGGTAATATGTCGATTACACATTTCCGGACTTTCACAATTTTGCTTTGCAAAACAAGCTTTATTGGGTAATAGATTCTTAGCAACACGCATTCACAAAGACATGGTGTGCGCTAAACTCTGTGTGACCAACAAGCAAACTTTATAATAACAAAGGATATGTTTGCATTTTATACATTTTATCCACAATTGTATCATAGGATAATATTTAAGTCAGGGATTTTTTACATTTATTCTGATGTTAGCCTACGTCAGGGGTTTTCCAATTTTTCCTCTCCTTGGTGACCACGCCATTCCATGTATTTTAACTAAGCTTGGAATTTCAAAATTTATTACCAGATCATAATGAACATGAAATTGTTGCAACACTCAGTAGCCCTCTAAGCAATTGTAACGGATGTGTAAATGGCTAGATTTAGTTAGCGGGTACCGCTCTAGGCATTTTCAATCAGTTAACGTACTTGCTCTGAGACTTAAGTAGGGTCCCCTTGCTCTGTAGGGCCGCGGCTTTTGTGGAGCGATGGGTGACGCTGCTCGTGTTGGTGACCTTTGTTGAATGTGTGCAGAGGGTCCCTTGGTTGCGCCCGTCGGCGGCTGGATGGGACGCGTCTAAAGTGATGCTGGTTGACCCGGATCCTGGTTGGCTGCGGAAAAGGAGGATGTTGAAAGGGGGGTGAGTGTAACGGATGTGAAAATAGCTAGCCTAGTTTAGCGGGTACGCGCTACTAGCATTTCAATTCTAGTTACGGTCATCTTGCTCTGAGACTTAAGTTAGGGTTCCCCTTGCTCTGCGAAGGGCCGCGGCTTTTGTGGAGCGATTGGGTAACGGACGCTTCAATGTGGGTGTCAGTTTTTTGATGTGTGCATAGGGGGGGGGGGGTCCCTGGTTCGCGCCCGTGTCGGGGCGAGGGACAGTTATAGTTATACTGTTACACACATGTATGTCTCTCGTGGTGGAGCTGTAAAACTTTTGAGGATCTGAGACCCATGCTTCTAATCTTTTCTCAGGTCTCCTTAAGGGGAATAGGGTTTTGTCGTGCACTTTTCACAACTGCCTTGTTGTGTGCTTGCGAGCATGTTAGTTTGTTGGTGAATGGGACACCAGAACTTGAAGCTTCAATCTCTGCTCCACACGCCCCGTCGAGAGAATGGGTGTGTTTGGGGCGTGCTTCATTCTCTTTCCTTTTCCTGTAGGGCTCCAACTATCTTCTCCTTTGTCTTTGATCACGTTTGAGGAGGGGTTTGTTGCACAACACTGGTCAGGGTCGTCTGACCTCTCTCCTATAGGTCTGTTTCATCGTTGTCCGGTGATGGCAGGTTTCCTACCACTGTTTGTTGTCATCAGCAATCTTAATGGATGGTGATGGAGTAGTGCCTGGTCCGTGGCAGTTCAGAGTGAACTGAGTACAGGAGGGGGCTGAGACGCACTCTGAGGGGCCCCTCCGTGTTGAAGATCAGCGTGGTGGATGTGTTACCTACCCTTACCATCCTGGGGCGGCCCATCAGGATGTCCCAGTGTATGCCAATTGCAGAGGGAGGTGTTTAGTTCCCAGGGTCCTAGCGTTAGTG
>NW_019950263.1:4441-8655 GCF_002910315.2 Salvelinus sp. IW2-2015 | reverse complement strand
CTTCTGACCCACTGGGAATGTGATGAAAGAAATAAAAGCTGAAATAAATCATTCTCTCTACTATTATTCTGACATTTCACATTCTTAAAGTAAAGGGGTGCTCCTAACTGACCTAAAACAGGGAATTTGTACTAGGATTAAATGTCAGGAATTGTGAAACTGAGTTTAAATGTATTTGGCTAAGGTGTATGCAAACTTCCGACTTCAACTGTATATGCATGGATCAGCATCAGTACTGAAGAAATTAGATGCAGTGTATCATGCAGCATTGCGCTTTGTTACTGGTGCAAACTTTTGCACACATCATTGCCTTTTGTACACTTCGGTTGGCTTTGACTCCCTGACTTTTAGAAGGGCCAGACACTGGTTGATATTTGTTTATAAAGCTGTCTTACAGAAACTTCCTAATTATCTTAACTCAAAAATCCAGTGGTCAAACAGTGTTTATCAGACTCGGTCACAGGACATGCTAGTGCTAGAGATACCCCTGATTCACTCGGAGTTAGGCAAAACAGCTGTCACGCTGGTATAAAGGATTTGGAGACAGGCGCAGGAACACACAATAAGGTTTTTTAATACACCCGAAACAAACACGTATACAAAAACACTGGGCTGTACCCAAACAAAAGAGCGAGGGTAAACCTCGTTGAGCGACACGGGCCAATACCCGTAATACACCACATCAGGTTAAATTTCTGAGCCATCAGAGACAGCAGGATATGATTTGTACTTGGCTCTTCTCCTTCTTCCTAACTGTCTATAAGACCGTCTATCCGTTCACCACACTCATGCTGTGCCTTCATCCACTGTATTGCTTGCAGAGCCTTCACTGATGGTGTTTCTCTTCTATCTCTGGCCTCTCCATGCTTCTCTTCTATCTCTGGTCTCTCCGTGCTTCTCTTCTATCTCTGGCCTCTCCGTGCTTCTCTTCTATCTCTGGCCTCTCCGTGCTTCTCTTCTATCTCTGGCCTCTCCAAAAAAGAGGAGATGGTTGCAAGCCAAAGAACACCATCACCGTGAAGCACGGGGTGGCAGCATCATGTTTGTGTGGTGCTCTTTGCGGGAGGGACTGGTGCACTTCACAAAATAGATGGTCATGAGGAATGAAAATTATGTGGTATTTGAAGCAACATCTCAAAAACATCAGTCAGGAAGTTAAAGCTTGGTCGAAATGGGTCTTCCAAATGGACAATGACCCAAGCATACTTCCAAAGGTGTGGCAAAATGGCTTAAGGACAAAAATCAAGTATTGGAGTGGCATCACAAAGCCTGACCTCAAACTTATAGAAAATTTGTGGGCAGAACTGAAAAAGTGTGTGCGAGCAAGGAGGCTACAAATGACTCAGTTACACCAGCTCAGTCAGGAGGAATGGGCAAAATTCACCCACTTATTGTGGGAAGCTTGTGGAAGGCTACCCGAAACATTTGACAATTAACAATTTAAAGGCAATGCTACCAAATACTAATTGAGTGTATGTAAACTTCTGACCACTGGGATGTGATGAAAGAAATAAAAGCTGAATAAATCATTCTCTCTACTATTTATTCTGACATTTACATTCTTAAAGTAAAGGGGTGCTCCTAACTGACCTAAAAGGGAATTTGTACTAGGATTAAATGTCAGGAATTGTGAAACTGAGTTTATGTATTTGGCTAAGGTGTATGCAAATTCCGACTTCAACTGTATATGCATGGATCAGCATCAGTACTGAAGAAATTAGATGCAGTGTATCATGCAGCATTGCGCTTTGTTACTGGTGCAAACTTTTGCACACATCATTGCTTTTGTACACTTCGGTTGGCTTTGACTCCCTGACTTTTAGAAGGGCCAGACACTGGTTGATATTTGTTTATAAGCTGTTTTACAGAATTTCTAATTATCTTAATCAAAAATCCAGTGGTCAAACAGTGTTTATCGACCTCGGTCAGGAATGCTAGTGCTAGAGATACCCTGATTCACTCGGAGTTAGGCAAAAAGCTGTCACGCTGGTATAGGAAGTTTGGAGACAGGCGCAGGAAACACAATAAGGTTTTTAATACCCCGAAACACCACGTATACAAACACTGGGCTGTACCCAACAAAGAGCGAGGGTAAACCTCGTTGACGACACGGGCCAATACCGTAATACACCACATCAGGTTAAATTTCTGAGCCATCAGAGACAGCAGGATATGATTTGTACTTGGCTCTTCTCCTTTCCTCCTAACTGTCTATAAGAGTCTATCGTTCACCACATTCATGCTGTGCCTTCATCCACTGTATTGCTTGCAGAGCCTTCACTGATGGTGTTTTTTCTTTTTCTTGCTCTCAGTGCTTTCTCTATCTGGTTCTCTGCTTCTCTTTATCTTGGCTCTCGTGTTTTCTATTCTGTTCTCGTGCTTCTCTTCTATCTCTGGCTTCGTGCTTCTCTTCTATCTCTATCTCTCCGTGCTTCTCTTCTATCTCTATCTCTCCGTGCTTCACTTCTATTCTATTCTCGTGCTTCTCTTCTATCCTATCTCTCCGTGCTTCTCTTCTATCTCTATCCTCTCCGTGCTTCTCTTCTATCTTATCCTCTCCGTGCTTCTCTTTCGATCTCTAGCCTCTCCGTGCTTCTCTTCTATCTCTGGCCTCTCCGTGCTTCTTTTCTATCTCTGGCCTCTCAGTGCTTCTTTCTATCTCTATCCTTCGTCTTCTCTTCTATCTTCTATCTCTCCGTGCTTTCTTCTATTGTTAACTTCTCCAGAAGATTCTCGTTATCCAGGACCATGTCTCCCAGCGATGAGGTGCCAGCTTCAATTCCAAGTCTATAATTCTGAACTTCCGTCTTCACTAAATACAGCGATATCATTGGTTTGTTTACGCATGGAATCCATTCGTTCTCACTCGACTTCAACGGCGCGACATAATAGCAATTTGGACACAGGAGTGTCCTATAGCCAAAGATGATGGATTACTGACAGCTACATGTTCTCCATCCAAACAATGGGAGTTGTTGTCCACAAAGCGACACGGCGTGCTGTCTAGTCTCCGCTATCTTTCTTTGGATTGGGGGTATATCTCGTTCTTGGCTCCCGAGTGGTGTAGAGGTTAAGGCACTGCATCTCAGTGCTAGAGGCGTCACTACAGACACCCTGGTTCGAATCCAGGCTGTATACAACGGGCACAATTGGCAGTCCATAGGGCAGCGCACAATTGGACCAGTGTTGTCTGGGTTTGGCCGGCGTAGGCTGTCATTGTAATAAGAATTGTTCTTAACTTATTGCCTAGTTAAATAAATGTTAATAAAAAATGGTGATCCTTTTTTGAATATTCGACCAGGGTTGTTGACGTCAACCGCCTGTATTTCAATGGAGAGAGATGCTATGCTACTAGCCTCATCATGAATATGCATCGCATCTCTAGCAACTCCGATACATTTTTTCTCCAAAGTTGCCAGGATGTCAAGTATCCTACTTATATTATATACAGTAACAACTTAAGCATTACAAAATTATTAGATCAAATAAACTCACGTAGCACTAAGAAATTATTTTTTTTGTTGACCAAATTCGACTCATTGAACTCCATACAAAAATCCTTGTTGGTGGGCAAAACAACGAAACAACGCCACCTACTGGATGGAGACAGATTTTCTGCTGAGTTGGGCCTGTCTCTTCTCTCTAGTGTAGCCTGCCGGTAAATGGGTGGTGCTGTCGCTCGAAAATCCACTGTTACTATTCAAACCGATTTAAACGGCCGATACTTGCAGAAAGTTCCCGGGGAAAGAGGAAGAGAAAGTTGAGGAATTGATTCGTGTACAGCTGAACTCTTCGCGAACCATGGTTGGGTGAGAACAATCTCAATTTGTTTTAGAAGTCTATGACATCGCCTCATTTCTGTGATTTAAATGCAAGGCTGTTGTATATATATTTTTGTCATTAGGCTAGACACAGAGAGCCCCCTTATTGTCAGAATCAACCTGGGTCATTTCACAGTGGTTTCAGCGCGAAGACGCTAATATTTGTGTAAACTCTTTGGAATTGTAATCTGTGGGTGTACTGAGTAGGCTGATATCATTTCATGGATACACTCTCCGTAGATAAGGTGTACATGTGCATAATTATGTATGCCCCAACGAATTATGCAGTCTACTAAATCACAAGTGGGATTAGAAATTAGTTTATTGTCAAATGAATTACTTATTGTATTTTATTAAGTTTAAAAATTCCAAACTTGTTGATCTTATTAGTCC
>NW_019950263.1:0-4378 GCF_002910315.2 Salvelinus sp. IW2-2015 | reverse complement strand
GTGCTTTCCTTCTATCTCTTCCTCTCCGTGCTTCTCTTCTATTCTCTTCCTCTCGTGCTTCTCTCTATCTCTTCCTCTCCGTGCTTCTCTTCTTTCTATCCTCTCCGTGCTTCTCTTTCTATCTCTATCTCTCCGTGCTCTCTTCTATTCTATCTCTCCGTGCTTTCTCTCATCTCTATCCTCTCCGTGCTTCTCTCTTATCTCTGGCCTCTCCGTGCTTCTCTCTATCTCTGGCTCTCCGTGCTTCTCTTCTATCTCTATCCTCTCCGTTCTTCTCTCTATCTCTATCCTCTCCGTGCTTCTCTTCTATTGTTACAACTTCTCCACGAGATCCTCGTTATCCAGGACCCATGTCTCCCAGCGATGAGGTGCCAGCTTCAATTCCAAGCTATAAATTCTGAACTTCCGTCTTCCTAAATACAGCGATATCATTGGTTGTTTTACGCATCGAATCCATTCGTTCCACTCGACTCTCAACGGCGCGACATAAATCAGCAATTGGACACCAGGAGTGTCCATATAGCCAAAGATGATGGATATACTGACCAGCTACATGTCTCTCCATCCAAACAATGGGAGTTGTTGTCCACAAAGCGACACGGCGTGCTGTCTAGCTCCCGCCTATCCTTTCTTGATTGGGGGATATATCTCGTTCTTGGCTCCCGAGTGGTGTAGAGGTCTAAGGCACTGCATCTCAGTGCTAGAGGCGTCACTACAGACACCCTGGTTCGAATCCAGGCTGTATCACAACGGGCACAATTGGCAGTCCCATAGGGCAGCGCACAATTGGGACCAGTGTTGTCTGGGTTTGGCCGGCGTAGGCTGTCATTGTAAATAAGAATTTGTCTTTAACTTATTGCCTAGTTAAATAAATGTTAAATAAAAAAATGGTGATCCTTTTTTGAATATTCGACCAGGGTTGTTGACGTCAACCGCCTGTATTCAATGGAGAGAGAGGCTATGCTACTAGCCTCATCATGAATATGCATAGCCATCTCTAGACAACTCCGATACAACTTTTTTTCTCAAAGTTGCCAGGATGTCAAGTATCCTACTTATATCAGTATACCAGTAACAACTTAAGCATTACAAAACATTATTAGATCAAATAAACCTCACGTAGCACTAAGAAATACTTTTTTTGTTGACCAAATTCGACACTCATTGAACTCCATAAAAAAACTCCTTGCTTGGTGGGCAACAAATGTGAAATTATTCCACTATTTGTTTCCGTTGGGATCAGTTTCAATTGTGGACGTTTATTTTGAAGGCGAACTGCGAATTCAACAATTGTTTACATTATAATTATTATAATAATTATAATATAAATTATTATTATATATTTTACAACACATACAACATATCACACTGACCAAATAACAACATGTAAACTCATGACACAAATTTGTTCTCTGTTGTCCTATTTTCACTCGATGGCTCATTTCTATATTTTTCTTTCTTTGCATATCACATTTTCATCCAAACAAAACATATAAATACCAATGTTCCATACCGTATATGGCAGGGCTGTAACGAAATGTAAAGAACAATAAATAAATAGGTCATTAATATTATGAAGTAGGAGTCATGATAAAATGGCCAGCAGTTTCTTGTTATATACATTATAACATTACATTTTATTGATTGGTGTAATGATTTTGTATCAATCATTTGGTATCAGTACACATGATTAGTATTAATCACATATTATAAATAACATATATTTACCCCTGTTTTCATTCACTCCAAGACAGTCACTTCAAACTTGGCCTTTAATAACACTCCATTTACATTTGCAATAGTTTTCTCAAAGTTGACAGTGTTCATTGACAGTCTTTGTCTCTGTCTCTGTCTCTCTGTGTCTCTGTCTAAAAGGGTCATGCAATAAAATGACCCTTTTAGCAATGAGAGTTCGTGACCAGAGCATGGAAGCGTCTGGTGTATTTTCTGGGAGGTTCATTTCCAGCAAGATAAAGGCTGCATCTTTCTATTGCTCCTTGAGATACAGAAAACACTACACTATTGTGGCTAATCCTTATTGTGGCTAATCCTTATTGTGGCTACTGTAGCTTCACACAGGTTGTTTAGTGTGTGTGTCTTTTTGTCTGTCTGTGTGTATGTGTTCATGCATGTGTGTATGTGCTCATGCATGTGTGTGTATGTGCGCATGCATGTGTGTGTATGTGTTCATGCATGTGAGTGTATGTGTTCCATACCGTATACCGTCCATACCGTATATGTAATTTGTTGTACCCCTTAGCATATATGTTGTCTGTCTGTTTATATACTTCCTGTATGTATACTGGTGTTTTCTGAAATTTTTATTTATTTTTATTTATTTTACCGTTATTTTACCAGGTAAGTTGACTGAGAACACGTTCTCATTTGCAGCAACGACCTGGGGAATAGTTACAGGGGAGAGGAGGGGGATGAATGAGCCAATTGTAATAATATATATATATATTTTTTAACTATCCGTCCAAAAAACAAAAAAAAAAAAAACAAGGGTTTGGGGCCAGGCCGGGGTGATAGTCAACTGTCATGTTGTAGCCTAGGCACCCTGTAGTGGGAACTATATCTGGACTATAGTCTAGGATTGATGTGTGTGGATCGGCTTGTACTTAAAGCATCCTCCATTCAGGCTGCAAAAGCATAATTTCCCTCCTTAATTAGCTTTAATGGTGGGCCGTACATTTAAATATATATATATATATATATATACGTATGTGATCTGTCCAAATAAAATAAAAATCCACCACCATTTTGGGATTTTTGGACAATTTAGGATGTTGCACACCACGTTCAAAAACACAACAAATTGTCTTCTATTAAGAGTGGTATTTTTTCCAGACGGCTGCATTAAAGCTAGTTAAGGAGGAAACTTACGTGGCTATGTGGCTTTGAATGGAGGATGTTTTATGTATGGCCGGTCATGGGGGACACGGAGTGTTTACCGGGAATGCACATACATTCTATCTGATATAGTGAGATCTATCGCCCCATATGGATGCTGTCTGCTTTGTTGTGGAGCTGTGAGTGGTCTGGAATTGTCTCGTGTGCTTTCCAGGTACAGCTACTCTACTTGCATTTTGAGGCTGATCGGGCTGGTGATTTAGAACATGGAATTGTGGTTACAACAGGGTGGTGTGTTGTGTACATGTGTCTGTTTGTGTGTGTGGGCATTAGTTCAGCTCTGTGACGCGTGGAAGGGATTTAGTGGTACAGCACCATGTTATGTATGGACATTCAAATAGAGATACACTAGCTCTTTTAGTCTTTTATCTCGTTTCTCTGTCTCTCTGTCTCTCTTCTCTCACTCTCTCTTTCTCCTGTCTCGCACTCTCTGTTCCCTTCTCTGGTTTCGCTCTCTCTGTTTCTGTCTGTCTTGTCTCTGTATCTGTTCTTGTCTGTCTCTCTCTTCTGTTTCTCTTCCATTTTCCTTCCCTTCTATCCTGTGCATTTGGCTTATCATTATTTCAGTAGATTTAAGGATCAATTAATAACTGTGTGTGTATGTCAGTCTGTGGTTGGTGTGCGACTCCGTGTAGGGTGTGCACGTGGGTTGCATGGTGCGTGCGTGGTGTGTTTGACATTGATCACTACATAGAACAAGTCAAAACTTTGGGAATAGCATTCATAAGCCTGTGACTGTAACTGTCTGTTTAGTGTGCTGTTGTTCTTAACAAGCCTTTCTCCTATAAACCCCCCCTGTTAATCCTAGTATTATATCAGGCAGGATGATAACTCTACCAGTAACCCCGTGTTAATCCTAGTATTATCTGCCAGGCAGGATGTAACTTGCAAAGTACCTGTTATCCTAGTATTATATGCAGTGCAGGATGATAATCTGGCCCGGTGTAACCCACTCCCCGTTGTTAATCTGTATTATATCCAGGCAGGATGATATCTCAGTCCTGGTTATTAGTATGATATCCAGGAGGATGGATAGTCCAGTACCCCCGTGTTATCCTAGTATCTACCCAGTACCCGTGTTAATCTAGTATTATATCAGGCAGGATGATAACGCTCCAGTACCCTGTTAAATCATAGTATTATATCCAGGCCGGATGATAACTCCCGTCCCCGTGTTATCTAGTATTATCAGGAGGATGATAACTCTGCCAGTACTCCGTGTTAATCCTAGGTATTATATTCCAGGCAGGATGATAATCTAGCCAGTACGCGGGTGTTATCCTAGTCTTATGTCCAGGCAGGATGATAACGCTCCGTACCTGTTAATCCTAGTTTAGTTCGGCGATGATAATCTACCCAGTACTCCGTGTTAATCCTAGTATTATATCAGGAAGGATGATAATTTCTGCCAGTACCGTGTTTAATCTAGTGTTTAGTCCAGGCAGGATGGATACTCTCGCCAGTC